>NW_005842691.1:774464-788540 GCF_000455745.1 Alligator sinensis
GAGCTGGGGCGGGTGGGGCAGCCATGGAGGTGCTGAGAGTGTAGACAGGGAATGAGGGCTCTTGACAGAGCCGTCCTACACAGTGTGGGGCAACGGGGGGCAGTGGGGATTGCCCCCCTGCCTGGCAGCAGCTGGAGAGTGCAGGCTTTTTCTTTCCAAAGAGCTGGGGGCTGGGGTGGGTGGGGCTGGAAGAGCGAGCGGCGGATGGGGCCTGTGTGATTCAGAGCCTCTGCTGATACGGCAGAAGCCGAATCTCTGAATCAGATTTGGCCAAAGCAATTCGGGACAGTGATTCAAACCACTGAATCAAATCACTGTCCTCCGAATCAGCCAAATCCGAATCTGAAGCGAATACTAGCCGCTTAGCACAGGCCTATGAGTGTTAGCTTTCCCCTAGCTTAAGCAACTGTAAGTACCCGGTAAGGGACTTCACTTGACAAATTGTTGCAGAAAATATTCTGAATTGCATCTATTTAAAGAGAAAAAACTCTATCCTGCAGAGCACATCCGTTCATTATTAGCATCAAACTTGGAGTACAGTGCAGCCACTGTAGTACCGCTGTGAGGTGAGCTGTGGAGAGCTCTCTAAAGTCTCCTGGGGCAGGGAAGCAGGAGATGGAAATGGATCACAGAAGGCACAAACTTCTCTTTTGGAGTGCTGTGCAGGAATTCAGGACTTAAGGGAAAGAAGGCTTTTGCTCCTCTCCACCTTTGTAAATTCTCTGTCCACATCTTGTTTATTTCATTAATAGGCCTAGGGCCAGGATTTGTCCCTTGTTAGGCAAAACAATTCTTGACTGTGTCTTTAGAAATATATTTTCTAGCATGTTTAGACTGCCTTATAAGGCCAGACCTAATGTCATTGCAATGTCAGGTGGTTTTGCTATGATCTTCAGTATTGCAGAATCAGAATCTTAGCTCCTTGGAATCTTATTTATACACTGAATTAAAGGTAAGATTTTGGTAGGCAAAAATGGGGAGCAGCTATTATGATTCTTCAGTATATAAGAGCTGTAGCTCTTGCTAATACCCCCCAGTTTGGGAAGTCTTCCTTGTATTACAGTCCTGGGTTATTGTAACAAGCTTCTGCTCCAAGAGTAGCTGTGATGCCCTTGGAGCCCCTTCAACCATTGTCCATTTTGCTATCTTTCAGCGATTTCTCCTTTTCCTCACCTACCAAGCTTTGATGGAATGATACTTTCAGAAAAGGGAGGCTGCCCCAGGGCTTCCCAAATCCGATCTCTTCCTCATGGTGACCCTACTCATTGCCTTAAGGGCTAATTATGTGGCTCCAACTGCCCATTAAACCATGCCCATGCCTAGCAGATGGTATCAGTCATGTTCATTGGCAGTTCCCTTAGGCCATGGCCTCAGTGTCTATGACAGGGCCTCCCTGCCCAGGCACTTTGCCTAGCTCGGCTACTCCTGGGTGTAGCTTCCAGGCTTGCTTTCACCACCCAGGCACTTTGCTTCTTACAGCTACTCCTGAGCACAGCATCTCAGCTTGCACTCCCCACCCGGGCACTTTGCCTATGCAGGCTACTCCTGGGCACCGTATCCTGCCCTTTCAGTCTCCTATCTGCGCCCTTCCTGCATTTTGGCTTCCTGGCCCTGATCGCTGGGCTCCCTTGCCCTGTCTACACCCCTCTCTGGACTACAGGTTCTCTGATCCCCTCAGTCTATGGAAGTGGTCCCTGACCTTCAGTCTCTCTAGATCGGGGCGGGCAATTACTTTGGGCGGAGGGCCGCTTACTGAGTTTTGGCAAGCCATTGGGGGCTGCATGACAGGCAGCCAGGGGCAGATAAATATTCATTTTCTAAATTTCTTAACAGCCCCGCAGGCTGGATAGAATGGCCTGGTGGGCCACATCCAGCCTGTGGGTCGCATTTTGCCCACCCCTGCCCTAAACCCTTATCTTGCTCCTAGGCCAGTTGTGACCATGGGCACCCTGATCCTCCTTGCTTCCTGGCTCTCTAGTTTTCTGCACTCTCCTGCCCCTCTCCAGGCTGTGGGCTCTCTAGCCCTATCTTCCAGGTCTCTCTATTCTCAGGCCTGTTTCCGCCCCCTCTGGGATATAGGCTTACCAGCCCTTTCTCCCAGGCTTCTCCATTCACAGGTCTGTTGGGATCTCTTCCACCCCTTAGTCCTGTCCATAAACCTTCATATGGTCCCCAGCCCTCAGGTTGTCTACCCCAGGCACCTGGCAGGAGGTCAGTGTCTCTCCTCAATTGCCCATGAGCTCCTCTCAGGTCTACTGTCAGGATCAGACCCTTACCCCAGCTCAGACTCTGAGCTTATATCCTGTAAGCCCAGCCCCCTTTTGGGTCATGTGACTCCTGATTGCTTTCTGCAGAACCTGCAGACTGCTTCATCTGCAGTCTGCCTTCTCTTACAGGAGTACCAATCCTCCTGCTCCACTTACGTATGTAACATGCAGAGGTCCAAATTCTCTTTGCCTGTAAGCAGCTGCATTGTGCTAAAGCCAATGGGATTGCACTTGGCTGTCTGAGTGATGATTTTGGATACCTTGTTTTTCAGAGACTACTTAAATAGCCAGATAAGTAAAATGGAGACTTTTAATTGTATTGTTAAAGCAGTTTTTTCAAGTATTTCAATCTCTCTACAATAAAGAATGGAGCTGGTGTTTGCTATTTCCCCAGCAATGCTCCTTAAACTGCCTTAAGACTTAGTTAACTGAAATTAAGATCACTGAAATTGATTTTTGGTCTCTACAACTTGATTTATAGCATATCAGCCTCTGGGATTATACTAAAAATGGACCTGGATCTCATAGGGTTCTCAATCATTTTCTCTATTGTACAGATGAACTTAGTAAATAAAGGAGAGGGAGAAGAGTCCACAGCAATAATAATTCCTGTGCCATTTAGAAATACATGAAGGGCCTGGTGTGCAGAGCTTCTGAGTGCCCACAGGTTCCCTTGATTTCAGATGGAGACTTAAGTAGTACTCAAAGGATGCATCTACATGAGATGCTACTGCGTAGTCCTTACTGCACATTTATTTAGTACTTGCCCCTGAGCATTACCTCCCCTGCTGGGCCCTTGCAGATGCGCTCCTTGATAATTTTCTCAAAGGTCTTCCCAAGGACCAAGGTAAGACTGGCTGGCCTATAATTGCCGGGGTCCTCCTTTCTCTCCTTCTTGTAAATGGGGACCACATTGGCCCTTTTCCAATCCTCTGGTACCTGGCCAGTGCCCCATGAGCACTCATAGAGCCTTGCCAGGGGCCCTGCTATGACCCCTGCCAATCCCCTCAGCACCCTCAGGTGAAGAGCATCTGGACCTACTGATTTAAACACATCCAGCCCCTCCAAGAGTTCCCTAACTAGGCTGTTCCTGACCCTAGGCTTGGTGGTGCCTCCCCTGGGTCCGTCTCCAATTCTAGTGGGGGAGGTGTCCCAGTCCCTGTTCAGGAATATGGAGGCAAAGAATTTGTTAAAGAGGTCAGCTTTTCCATTTGCCGCAATCACCAGATTGCCAAGCCTATCCTGTAGGGGCCCCACTTTACCCAATTGCCGCCTTCTTACTTCCTATGTGTTTGAAAAAGGACTTTTCATTATCCTTAGTTCTGGTTGCTAGCCCTAGCTCCATCTCTGCCTTGGCCTTGACTCCCTTTGAGCTTGGAGGATCATCTCCTTGAAGAACAACTACACATATCCATACAAGGTAGGAGAGTGCACCACCTCCCTTGGGAATCTATTCTTGGGCAGCCCTAACCATGAAGTAGTAAGCCGAGTATGGGACTAAAGGTACCATGCACTCAACTTGGGGTTTGAACCCACAACCCTGAGATTAAGAGTCTCATACACGACTGACTGAGCTAATTGAGCCATTCCTGTATTAATACTGTCCATGCTGTGATGCATTACTGAGCAGTATTTTTCGGCTACTGCACAGTCAGAGTCTCATGTAAACACGCCCAATGCTTCTTAAAACTTAAACCTTAAGCCTCACCTGAAGCCAATGGGAGTCTAAAGGGGGGGGGGGAGGAGGAGTCAGTCTACATGGTACAGCTGGCAGGATCAGTATCAAAGAAATGAGTTATTTCAATACCTTGGGTTTATCCCCAAAGTCTATTATTTTAGTTAGGATGCCCCCTTAAAGTAAAATACATACTTATTTTCTTGCTTTTGCCTTCAATTGGCAAATGATCTGACTTCAGTGATACCAAAAACATAATTATTCTTAATTTTTAAAACATGTTGCTTGAATTTAAATATAGACAGTAAATATAACTATCTTCCAAACATCTTAAATGCCAGTCAGTTATGAAGCCTGGAGTAAGGTAAGTTCTACTAATTGGTCCTATACTGCCCTCTTGTGGTCTTTGCATTTGTTAAGTTGAAGTTCTAACATTTGGTGTGCATGAATCTATCATTGCCTCAAGTTAAAAACATCTAAGCTTTAGGCTTTATCTTGTTTATTCCTTTTATTTACAATATGTATTTTTTCCTGAATATCCAATTTACTGTTCTCCGCTTCATCTTCTAAACCTTTAATCTTTGCATTTGAAATGAGGATGGGTTATTTCTAAGTGCTAGTGGAATGGTAATGAAGCAGAAGGGAAGAGAGATTTTACTATAGCATTCTGCTAGTGGGTTAGGAAGAAATGGCAAACCTTCTCTGGAAATTTAAATGTGTAGACCAATGAGACAGAAAAATGAACAAACATTCCTTCTTTTGGCATCTCTAGGGAATTGGAGGTAGATTTATTCTCCTCTTTAAGTAGTATAAATATATTTTAAAAAAATTTAATGTTTTGCCTTTCCTTTAGTTACCAACCTGAGGAAATTTGAAGGGTTTTTCATTTTTTTCCCCAGAGGCACTTCTTTGGTTATTGCAATCAGCTCGAAATTGTGAACAGTATATCAGAAAGTATCTACAAAAAGAACACGAAGGAATTGAACACTTCTACTAATGGGGTAATAAAGCTTTGTGTCTAACTCCACTCAAGTCAATGAAGCTTCACTAGAGATGAATTTTGTCCCATATAACTTTTCTCACTTTCTGTAAACTACCAACATACCTTTTATTGGAGAATTAAAAGTATGTCTATACTGGAAACCCAGATCTTGAATATTGTGGCAGCATTTTTTCCAGAACTTCTTCCACCATCCTCGTTTCTCGAGCTGATGCATGGAGAGTGGGTGTAGAGAGATGGGGCTTATTTTCTCAGTGGCGCTTTACCACTGCAGTACAGACATGCCCCAAATGCAGTATACATACTAACCATGTGTACCCAAATTTCACGTGGTTATTTCTACAGAATCTCATAAAATACGACTGCTTAAACTAGAGTGTTCGGAAGGTAGGGGGATTTTTGATATAGCAGAAAAGGCGATAAGTTTTAACATTTGAAAGATGAAACTAGGAAAATACAGACTAGAACTAAGATGAACTATTTTAACAGTGAGAATCATTAATCACTGGGGTTACTTTCCTAACGTAGTGGATTCTTCATCAGTTGCAGTCTTTAAATCCAAGATGTCAAAAAAAGAGTTCAGAAAGAAGTTGTAATTTTGATGCAGAAATTATTAGGCCTGTTGCCTGTATTTATCCAGGAGGTTAAGGCTAGATTATCATAACTGTCCCTTCCATCCTTAAAAATCCCAGATCTTATAAATTCCAGATATATAAAATAGGCCCTTACTTATCCATGTGCAGACTGCTGCCTTGAATGTACAAATGGATAGGCAGAGGTTAAACACTTGAAGCAGTGTGATACAAATGTAATGTATATGTATAACAGCAGGTGGAACCAGGGAGCAGTCTGCAGAGCTGTCATGTCTCTTAATTTGGACTGCAACTCCCAGAAGCCCACAGAGATGGCGGGGGGCAAGAGAAAAAGGAAAAGAAAGCTTGAGGCTGGAGCAAGGGGAAGAGAGAGCAGTGTGTACATTGACCCTGGCCAGCCATACGCAGAGGAGTCCACAGTGGAGCTGAAGATCTCACTGGCTCAGTCAGCTAGGAACATGGCCTGCAGGAGCTGGACTTAGACTTGGGGGCAGCTGCAGGGTGCTGTTTGAGTGCTGTAGGAACGACAGACTTGTTTGGGGATGCTTCCAGAGGTGTGTTGCGGATTATGATGCTGAGTGTATGTTACTGAAGTGTTGATGTTCCTTTACCTTTTACCTGTTCCCTCCCTTTGGCCCATTGGCTTGTGACCCTAACCCCTATGATTTCTATACAAAAGTGGGAATTTCCCTTTGCTTCCTGTGCCAGTTTCTGGAGCTGCAGGGTTGGCACAGCAGAACTACACAATATAACTTGACTGATGAGGATTAAATAAAGAATTGTATTGTAGTGCTTCTTCATATCTATGTCTCCTGTTAACTCCCATCTCCTGTTGGGTGTTCTGTGGCTGACCAAATTAAGGATAGTCCTGAAAAGTTTTAAAAAACAGGAAAAAGAGATAGATCAGAGAGGAAACATCTTCCTTGCGGTACTGCTATGTTCACATATTTAAGATTTTATTCTATTCCAAAGTCTGAACAAGACCAACATTTCCTGCACAGTGAAGCAATCCTGTTTGGGACCATTTTGGTACTGCCACCGGTGTATGTCACAGGTTTCTCTGTTTCGTGAGCTGATGGTGTGGGGAAGTGGGGTCAAGACAGGGAAAGTAAACCCCTGGGTCATGGTGGCAGGATGAGGGTGAATCCCATATGCTTACAATAGCAGGGCAGTTTGGGAACCTGACGTGCCACAAGGCCTCCCAGGCTGGTTGCTGGGGACTCTGGTGATCCTGCTCATGAACTTGCAAGGACTTGTGAACCTAGAAGCCTGGTTCTTTAGCTTTACAGGTCCTCAGCAGTTTATCTGGTGGGCTTCTACAGAGCTGGGGGCTCCCAGACATTGCAGGTTCCTGTCTCCATGTGCCTGCCTGCCAGGCTGCTAAAAAATTAGGTGAATAAACTGGCGAGTAAGCGGACAAGTTTTCACTGGGAAATCATCAAAATCAGCATGTTCCATCAGAAAATCTCATACCAGCTCTAAAAACAAAGTTCATACTCAGAGCTGCTGTTAGATGGACCACTTGCTGCACAAGGTACTTCGCTATCAGAATTTATTGTTTTTAAAATAGACTGGGTCATATTTTTTCCACCCTCATGCTTATGAAGTCTGTCCCACAGAAAGGTTTACTGTCTCATGCATTGCCTATGAGTTATTAGAATCTGTTCCTGTCTGGCACAGTATGAAAGAGCCAGGCATCTGGCAGTACGTAAGAACAGATACCACATAGCCTCCCACTTTGAGAAGATGATAAATATGATGGATATTGTGATAAAATATCTCTTTGGCAGTGGAAAGCAGGACAGTTCGAGGCGCTGTCTATAAAAATTTACTGAGCTTAACCAAACTTCCTGGCTAGAGGCTTGAGGAAATTAGTCACCATGAAGCATGCCACTGATATTTAATAACAGCAAAGTAAAGTATGAAAGTCAAGTATTTTCTGTACCCTTACAATGAACTACAGGAGTGAAACTAAAGTTGATTTCCTAGAAGAAGACACATGCCATGCATAGTTACCAGCATCCAGAAAGCAAAATTTCTGGGATTTTGGCTGCCTCATATTGCACCATTTAAGTCAACGGAAGGCTGCACAATGTGTGCTATATTAATAGGACTCAAACTATTTAATATTGTGGACCACTGCCTAAAATAGAAATCCATCTGTGAAATCACCCTTTCCAAATAGATTCCCAACCTTCCAACCCAGATTCTAGCTTGGTTGCAAGGAGAAACTACAGAATAGCAGTAAGAAGACAAGATGAATATAAACTTATTTGAAGGCAAATACTGTGGCAGCTTTACTATATATTTCCATGTTATATAGCTATGTTAATGTACTCTTCCTTAGATTGGAATCACTATGGAAGAGCAGTTGTTTATATCTGTGGCTAGTCCAGGGTCAATTAACCAATAATGGTGACTAAATAGTAATTACTACAATTAACACTACTGCTCCTAGCATTTAGCATTTTATTTGCCCAGTTTTTACCTCTTGCCTGAAGCTCCAGGTTTCTAATCTCCTCAGACAACTTTGCAATTTGATTTTATCTTCTGATGTATTTTCTATTCCAGTTTTGTTGTCATCAGCAATTTGTTCACACCAGAAAACTCTTGACAGAGACACAGAAACTAAGTGGGATACTTCATTTATTTAGTTTTTCATCAAGCCAGTACAATTCATCTAGAAATCCTGAGTCGTGGCCTTGGCTGAAACTAGGTAAAGTGTCATCACCATTGTAAAAGATTCTCTAAGACTGCCTGCAGATTACTATGGCTCCACAGATCATAGCCTGAGATTTGCTTTCAACTAGTTGCTTTTCAAAAACAAGTAAAAACACAGAAATATTCAGCATGGGAAAAATGCTCTTCCAGGAGAGAGACTTAAGGAGCTCAAACTGTTTAGTGTTTCAAGTAAAAACAGAAGCACGTTTTGATTACTGTGTATGAGTACTTGAGGACATGGGGAGAAAACAGGCTCTAAAGAGCTTTTTAATATAGTAAAAAACAGGACACCATTTATTTGGAAGATAAAGATAGATACATTCACATTAGAATACAGCAGTTTTTTAAATGTGTATGTGTGAGAGAGAATGACCTTTGGAAAAAATTACCAAGGAAAGTGGTGGATTCTCCATTTCATTTGTGTCTAAATCAAGCCTGGATGCTTTTCTGAAAGATGTTATCAACACATTCCTGGGCTCACCACAGGAGTAACTAGACCGATTTGCTGTCCCATGGTATACAGGAGGTCAGACTAGATCAGGGGTGCTCAGTCCCCAGCCTGCAGACCAGATTTAGCTCCCAGTGCCTTGTCCTCCAGCCTGCAGAGTTCCCCATAGATCTGAGGGGAACCCCATGGGTTGTGGCTCTGCACGCTGGATTGGGAGCCCAGTCAGGAGGAGGTAGTAGAGGGCCCTGGAGCCTAATCCTGTCCAGGTAGAGGTGGTATGGGGTTCTGGAGCCCGATCCTGGTTGCACAGGGGCAGCATGGGGCCCGGAAGCCTGATTCCAGCTGGGCCCCAGGGTCTGATTTCTGCTGGGTTGGGTGACATGAGACCCTGGAGCCCAATCCTGGTACGTAAAGGCAGCTCCTGATTCCAGCCAGGTGGAGGTAGTGTGGGGTCTGGGGCCCGATCTTGGTGTATAGGAGTGGCCCAGAAACTGACCCAGAAACCGGCCCTGCACCATTCATTTGGCCCCTGGTGCCAAAACTGTGAGCACCACTGGACTGGATGATCTAATGGTCCCTTCTGATTCTAAATTCATAGATCTCTGAATATATGAATTGCTCAGCTATTCTTTTTTAGTAAGTATAGCTACATCTGCTAGTGAGGAAGATCTTTATTGTGAAGAGGGGCCAAGTGGAAACCAAACTCCCCTAGACATATCTGCTTAGGAGCTATAATATATTTATATTACCAAACTCACATTCCAACTTTGCTATAGTGTTGACATATTTTGGCCTAGTTCCATGAAACAGCATCCCTTTATTCTTTAGGCAGGATATAGAATTGTACAATTTCCATAACATATTACAAGTAGGCTTAATATCCTGTTTTACCAGTTTAAAAACAACAATCAGCCTACTATTTAGTGTATAATAGATCCTCTTTCCCATTTCAGTATGACTAAAACACCCATTTGAAAACTAAATTTTACACATATCAACATCCTTTATTTTGAATTAACCCCAAGCTAGGACTTTTCAGGCCTTTACATATCCTCCAGGACATATCCTTCTTTTCAAAAGTTAGTTTTGCTTAACATGGGTTTTGTGCTTCTATTTGCTGTTATATAAAATTCTATTAAAAAAAATCGGTGGAGTCAATGTTCAGTTGGTCTTGTATTCCTCATGGAGATGTATAGAGCAGTAAAAACTGACTGGCTGGAACAAGACTGCTAGGTTACTTTCAAAAAGTAATAATTAAAAAATGGATTAATGTATTAAAAATCTAATACATATTGCTGAGTGCCTGCATTAATATAGATCTTCAAATGGATCTCCAATTACTTTGCAAATACTAATTATAGCAAGGCTTTTGGCACTGCATGCTATATTCTGGTTTTGACAGTCAAATATTTTGTTGACATGTGTGTAGGCTCTGTATCGCTTCCAGTTGCTACAGCAGGAACTGAGTGACGCCAACAGCGAGGAAGGTGAATAGAAAAGTGGGGGAGAGCAGAATAAGTTGCTTAAACTGTGACAGCTTGTGTGGAGCCTTAGTTTTTTTCTAACTTCAGCTAACAAGTTATGAATCCATGCATAAATATGAAGTACCCTTTTAAATGCAGCTACAGCTGCAAATGAATTATATTCAAACCACATAGATGAACTATGAGAACAAAAAAGCACATTAAGTATGTATACAATTTTCTTGAGCGCAGGATTTTATTTTACATCCCCAGGAGCAGACACAAAAATGTATACCTCTATTCAAAATTATACTTTTAGTCTAATTTTCACAGAGCATAAATTAGTCACATTTTCTGATTAACAGAAGAAACAAGCAATGGCATCTTCAAATCTCTGAGTATTTCAGACTTGCAGCCTTTTCATTTCTGCAGTACAGTACCAACATTATTCATTACTAGGACATCCAGTACCTGAATTAATGGTTCTCGTAAGAAAGACAAAGAACTCCTATTAGCATTAGGTTTGATGCTATAGTCTCATAGGTTCATGATGTCAAGCACAGGCTACACATCAAACACTCCTGTTTCGCAGGAGCAGAGCCAGCTCATGGCCTGCTATAAGGGCAACCAAGCATGGGTTGAGGAAGGAAGGATGGTTAAGAGGAGACATTTTCTGCTTTAACATAACATTGGTTTCTTCTCTTCTCCAGCGACCACAGTTCATTTCAGACTTTTTCCTGTCCTGCCTTTGCCCTTGCCCTGGTCCTTTCCACACACTTCCTGGTGGCAGGCCTCCTTGCTGGGCAGGAATGACCACGTGAACCCTGAAAGATTACAGGTTTGGGATGTACCTCTAGCTGAGGGAGAGATCACTTGTTTTGTTGCTCTCTGTAGCATTTTGCATGTTTAAACTGTCATGCTGTCTGTCAATCACTCTCAACAAACTTTGTTTAAAGAAGCAGATCTGAAAGCATTGTATTAGCTTGGGTGATGCTTGTTATTTATTTATTTATTTATTTTTGTCTTGCTCTGCAGCATGGATCGCTTACTGGAATGGGCTGCACCTCATTTAATCCATTCCTAGACATTGCAGAGGCCTCGGGCACTGGTGACACCATGCTTCCTCCCTTGTTGCTGGGCTGAGCAGTGCTGCGTGGTGTGATAGGAGCAGGAGCTGCAGCTGGAGGTCAGGGGAGAAAAACAGCCCTGCTGGGCCTGGCAGCTTCTGCCTGGTGTGTGGAGATCCAGCTGCAGCCCCTGGACACCTTCCACCTTCCAACGCATCTGGGAGCTGTAGCCGCGGCTCCAGGTGCTGGGCAGAAGCCATGGGGCTGAAGTTTCCCACTCCCCCACCAAGAGTGGTGTGGCCACGGCAGCAGCAGCTGGAGGCAAGGGGGGCTGAGCAGCCCCCCAGGCCCGGCCAGCCCGCAGCTGGTTTTGTGCCTGCAGCCCCAGGTGATGCACAGGACAGGGGGTGCAGCGACAGCTACCGGGCTTGGGCCCGCTGGCATGTCTGAGCTAGCCTGGGAAGCCCATCCCTCAGCCAGACCCCACCTGTGCTGCTGGGCTGGCCCATCCCTCACAGGCCAGCCTCACGGGGTCCTTCCCAGCCAGCTGGGGCTCCATGACAGCTCTGCCTGGCTTGGGCATGAGGAGCTGGAAGCAATCTGGCCGTGCAGCCCCGACCAGGTCCCCTGCTGCCCAGTCTAGAGCAGGAGGGAAAGCTGGGCAGACTCCAACTGAGGTCCTATGCCTGCCTGGAGACAGGGGAGTTTAATCCCTACTCTTTGTCCCCCTTTGCCTGAGGTGCTGCCCCAGCCGGTGTCTGGCCTCGGAGACAAGCCTGGCAAGGGCTGCTTCCCCCCTACCCCTCCAGGCTCAGCCTGGCTGGGGCCCCTACAGGCCAGGGTTGGGGTTTAAACTCCTCCACAATCATACTTAGCCCCTGTGGTGCCTGGCCATGCCCCCCAGGTCAGCTTCCCTCCAGCCTCGCAGCTGCTGCAAAGGGAAAGGAGGGCTGCTTTAGTGCCCCCCAGCTTCTAGCCTGAGCCACTCCAGGCATGTGCCCGCGTTTCCAGAATTAAACATGAATGTCTATGCACTTGGAAATCAGTTCAATCTTTGCAGGTTAGATTAACCTGCAAGGATTGAATCACTTCAGACTCCGGCTTTTTGAATGTCTGCCTCTAGTCCTGCTTTCTGCCCCTGGCCTTCACACTGAGATTTGATTCCTGTACTAACTAAAGTCTTTGGACTTAATATAGGGGTATATGGGTGAGACTTAATGGTCAATGATACATAGGTAAATGCTCCCTTCTGGACTTAATTGCTATAAACTAATTGTCTCAACTCTCTAGGCCAATAGGATTAAGAATCTAAAATACTCATATGACTTGTATACTTCAGCCATGTGGTATTTTAAAACATATTGTTATCTTTATGGCAAGTTATTTCCTATTATTCACACATTTTTCAGAACTGAGGTATACAGGCACAAAGGCTTGGTGACCTACTTGAAATCAATGAGTGTTAGGTGGTATTTAGATACATTTATATAGGAAGACTGTGACAGAGCAGGGAATTAAACACAGATTTCCTTATTCTTAGGCTAGTGACCTAACTAGTGGATGACATTTCCTTGTAAGTAGACAGCGTGAGACTGTAATCTTGCCAGAGTGAATTTATTTGCTTTTACTTTGAACTAATCATTTTACTTGGTGTAAATTGGTCCTGGCTCCACCCTCAATTACACCAGCTAAAGACCTATGATTTTGTAAAGGTTTTTTAAGAACATAAAAATGTCATATTGTGTCAGACAAATGATTTATCTAGCCTGGTATCTTGTCTCCCATCATGGCAGTAGTAGATGCTTTAGTGGGAGAGCTTATGAAAAGGGCATATCTAAAGTGAGGTTATCTAGATGGCACCTAGAGTGATGCCATCTCTCCTTTGATGGTGCCCACCATTGTTAGTTTAAGATCTCTCCTCTCCTCCTTTCCTTCCTTCCTTCCTGGTGCTGGGCAGGAGCCTCTTGGAGACCACTTATGTGTGCTTCTACCTGTATCGGGCGGCCGAACGGGGCCCCGTTTTCCTGCCCAACTTTCTACTGGGTCAGGCCAAGCTGGCCGTCCTCAAGAACTGCTGCAACTGGCTTGCCAGGACTGGCTCAGACGATGCCCTGTGGCTTTTCAGCCTCTTGGTGCAGGCGCGCCTTTCGCTGGAGTTTGAGCATGCTGTGCTCCGGCGGTCAGTGCCTGCCTTTGAGGCATGCTGGGCCCTTGGGGGAGCGCTGTGCCATGTGGAGCGTGGCCATCTTCAATACGCGCTCTGATGTCATGACTGGTCTGGGTGACTGGGCAGGCTCAGTGTCGGACTGCAATTACCTGCTCGTGCCATGCCCTGGGCCCTCACCAGGCTGCTTTTTGCTTTTTGATTTGTGTGGGAAGTTGAAGGTGTTGTCACGTGTGTGATTGGATACAGCAGGGTAGGAATTGTTTGTTTATAGAGGGTTTTGGTCTGTATGACTGTGTGTCACTCTCAACAAACTTTGTTTAAAGAAGCAGATCTGAAAGCATTGTATTAGCTTGGGTGATGCTTGTTATTTATTTATTTATTTATTTTTGTCTTGCTCTGCAGCATGGATCGCTTACTGGAATGGGCTGCACCTCATTTAATCCATTCCTAGACATTGCAGAGGCCTCGGGCACTGGTGACACCATGCTTCCTCCCTTGTTGCTGGGCTGAGCAGTGCTGCGTGGTGTGATAGGAGCAGGAGCTGCAGCTGGAGGTCAGGGGAGAAAAACAGCCCTGCTGGGCCTGGCAGCTTCTGCCTGGTGTGTGGAGATCCAGCTGCAGCCCCTGGACACCTTCCACCTTCCAACGCATCTGGGAGCTGTAGCCGCGGCCCCA
>NW_005842691.1:788582-795691 GCF_000455745.1 Alligator sinensis
GAGGGGTGGGGCCACGGCAGCAGCAGCTGGAGGCAAGGGGGGCTGAGCAGCCCCCCAGGCCCGGCCAGCCCGCAGCTGGTTTTGTGCCTGCAGCCCCAGGTGATGCACAGGACAGGGGGTGCAGCGACAGCTACCGGGCTTGGGCCCGCTGGCATGTCTGAGCTAGCCTGGGAAGCCCATCCCTCAGCCAGACCCCACCTGTGCTGCTGGGCTGGCCCATCCCTCACAGGCCAGCCTCACGGGGTCCTTCCCAGCCAGCTGGGGCTCCATGACAGCTCTGCCTGGCTTGGGCATGAGGAGCTGGAAGCAATCTGGCCGTGCAGCCCCGACCAGGTCCCCTGCTGCCCAGTCTAGAGCAGGAGGGAAAGCTGGGCAGACTCCAACTGAGGTCCTATGCCTGCCTGGAGACAGGGGAGTTTAATCCCTACTCTTTGTCCCCCTTTGCCGGAGGTGCTGCCCCAGCCGGTGTCTGGCCTCGGAGACAAGCCTGGCAAGGGCTGCTTCCCCCCTACCCCTCCAGGCTCAGCCTGGCTGGGGCCCCTACAGGCCAGGGTTGGGGTTTAAACTCCTCCACAATCATACTTAGCCCCTGTGGTGCCTGGCCATGCCCCCCAGGTCAGCTTCCCTCCAGCCTCGCAGCTGCTGCAAAGGGAAAGGAGGGCTGCTTTAGTGCCCCCCAGCTTCTAGCCTGAGCCACTCCAGGCATGTGCCCGCGTTTCCAGAATTAAACATGAATGTCTATGCACTTGGAAATCAGTTCAATCTTTGCAGGTTAGATTAACCTGCAAGGATTGAATCACTTCAGACTCCGGCTTTTTGAATGTCTGCCTCTAGTCCTGCTTTCTGCCCCTGGCCTTCACACTGAGATTTGATTCCTGTACTAACTAAAGTCTTTGGACTTAATATAGGGGTATATGGGTGAGACTTAATGGTCAATGATACATAGGTAAATGCTCCCTTCTGGACTTAATTGCTATAAACTAATTGTCTCAACTCTCTAGGCCAATAGGATTAAGAATCTAAAATACTCATATGACTTGTATACTTCAGCCATGTGGTATTTTAAAACATATTGTTATCTTTATGGCAAGTTATTTCCTATTATTCACACATTTTTCAGAACTGAGGTATACAGGCACAAAGGCTTGGTGACCTACTTGAAATCAATGAGTGTTAGGTGGTATTTAGATACATTTATATAGGAAGACTGTGACAGAGCAGGGAATTAAACACAGATTTCCTTATTCTTAGGCTAGTGACCTAACTAGTGGATGACATTTCCTTGTAAGTAGACAGCGTGAGACTGTAATCTTGCCAGAGTGAATTTATTTGCTTTTACTTTGAACTAATCATTTTACTTGGTGTAAATTGGTCCTGGCTCCACCCTCAATTACACCAGCTAAAGACCTATGATTTTGTAAAGGTTTTTTAAGAACATAAAAATGTCATATTGTGTCAGACAAATGATTTATCTAGCCTGGTATCTTGTCTCCCATCATGGCAGTAGTAGATGCTTTAGTGGGAGAGCTTATGAAAAGGGCATATCTAAAGTGAGGTTATCTAGATGGCACCTAGAGTGATGCCATCTCTCCTTTGATGGTGCCCACCATTGTTAGTTTAAGATCTCTCCTCTCCTCCTTTCCTTCCTTCCTTCCTGGTGCTGGGCAGGAGCCTCTTGGAGACCACTTATGTGTGCTTCTACCTGTATCGGGCGGCCGAACGGGGCCCCGTTTTCCTGCCCAACTTTCTACTGGGTCAGGCCAAGCTGGCCGTCCTCAAGAACTGCTGCAACTGGCTTGCCAGGACTGGCTCAGACGATGCCCTGTGGCTTTTCAGCCTCTTGGTGCAGGCGCGCCTTTCGCTGGAGTTTGAGCATGCTGTGCTCCGGCGGTCAGTGCCTGCCTTTGAGGCATGCTGGGCCCTTGGGGGAGCGCTGTGCCATGTGGAGCGTGGCCATCTTCAATACGCGCTCTGATGTCATGACTGGTCTGGGTGACTGGGCAGGCTCAGTGTCGGACTGCAATTACCTGCTCGTGCCATGCCCTGGGCCCTCACCAGGCTGCTTTTTGCTTTTTGATTTGTGTGGGAAGTTGAAGGTGTTGTCACGTGTGTGATTGGATACAGCAGGGTAGGAATTGTTTGTTTATAGAGGGTTTTGGTCTGTATGACTGTGTGGCCGGTGTCCTGACTGCATAACGGCATGTTAGGCATGATGTGCAATACAGCAAAGGTGTCTGTCACGGTGTGATGTCATGAATGTAATGACATGGTGCTCTTGGTTTGATGGTAATTTGTTTGTCATTGCTTTGTATATTGGATTTGGACCCCGGAGGGGCCAACTTTTTGTACCCTGAGCCCCTGAATAAAGTAGCTAAAAAGTCAAAGTCCATTCCTTCCTTTCTTTCTCCCTCATCATTTTTTTCAGGAAGAGCATTCCTATGGAAAACTATCATGCTATCATGAGCCTGTGGATAATGTTGTACTCCATCACTGAAGCACTGTATTTGCAGCACCTTTTTTTTTGTGTCTTCGGTAATTTCTTTGAAAGCTATTTCAGGTGTAAAATAACTTGAAGAGAAAATGAAATCTCTTGGACAATCTTAAGAAAGTTTGGTCAAATTAATATATTTTGAAAGGTCAGTGAAATGGGACAGCTATACTACATTGACGACTCTTTGTAGCACGTTATCTCCTGGCAGAGATCTTTCAAGCTTGCTTGTCCCTTGTTTCTCCAGTGAGGTACAGAAACTGCTTGGTAACTTATGCTGCAAGAGCTCTAGTGAGTGCCCACAGCTCTCATCTTTTTAGAAACTGGGCAGGAGAAATGAAAGACTTGTTCCCTGGAGCACTTTGTGCATATTTATAATGAAAGTTCTAAGCATTTCTATTGAGCTAGCCAGTCTTTAAGGGTCTGGAATTGATTTTATTCCTCATGTTTACTTTTTCTTAACAACTCAGGAGGGGAAAGATCTAAAGATACAGATGAAATTGTTTGGGGCATGGTAGTAACAGGGCCATTCCAGACATCTTTCCCAAGATCTCTGATCTGTCATCATATTTAAGACAGCGTCTGCCTTTAATGTGCCCAGTAAACTAGTAATGTGAAAAAACCAAGTAAAATGCATTTAGCTGGAGCCACAGAAATGCACATCAGCTGGAGATCTAGTCCTGAGACTGTAATCAGTTTAAGGGACTTGTCATCTTTGTGTTCTTTGTGAAGTGTCTAGAACACTTATGGGATGAGAAATAACCAAGGGTGAAGTTACACATTACACTTGGACCCTACTAAGGAGATTAAAAATGTGAGTGTCTGCATGTTAAAGTAATTTTTGTCTCTCAAGTGTGTGTGTGTGTTTGTGTGTGTATGTGTGTGTGTGAGAGAGAGACAGAGAGAGAGAGAAAGCACACAAGAAGGTGTGTGTATGAGTGAGTGATGGTAATTAGGATAAGATAACAATGGTGTAAGAGAACAAAAATGTAAGAGAACAAAGAGTCAGATGCTTAGCTGGTATAAATCCGTGTAGCTCCAATGAAATCAATGTAACTACACCAGTTTGCATTATATCTCTGTCCTTTAACATGAGTATTCGGCTGAAAAAATGGCAAACTATGAAACCTGTTGGAAATGCATGAGATTTGCAGAAATCAGTTTGTGTCCATTTAGGATAGACAAATTCTTATGCAAGTTTCTTTAGATCAGGTCACTCGGTGTAATTACCTTGATTCTCATATTTCACATTCCATGTGGAGCTGTACTGTTGTAGAGAAACTTGGGGTCTGGCCCATGATGATCAAACTGAGTTCTATAATTCAAAGGCAAGCCCAGACTATTCACTCCCAAATGCTTCCTGAACATACTACTGATAGAAGAGATATGGAAAGCAGTCTGAGTTAAGTATGGTTCTTGGACTGTTGTCTTTGTCTACATCATTCACCTTTTTACTTTGATACTGCATGGCCTGAGGGTGAAGGGACAAAAATTAAAGGTTAGGGAACCATTTCTTGAAGAAGTTATGTGATAATATTTAAACTCTTTTTTTTCCAACTAATTTCAATGGATATTAAAAGCCTAATCTTTGAGAGGTAATAAAAGTAAGTAGCAGAGTAGATCATTAGGAAGATTAGGGATAAGAGTTAGAGCTTATCCTCGATGCTTTCAATTTCAGAATTTGTAACTATTTTATTCAGTTATTCAGTTCTAATGTTTTTTCTATATTTTTTCTATGCTTCTGGAACATCAGTGATGCAAAACACTATCAAATTGAAATATGTAGTTCTGTTTAGCAGAGTGGAAAACAACATTCTTTTGTAATTTTCTAAAGTATTCACGTTATATAACAATACTATAGTGTAACAAGTACTTTCTAGTTTTCACTTTTGCTTAGCAGGTTTTCTTGGTATATGTCTCCTTTTGAAATGTCCACATAAGAGTCAAAGAAAGATTTCCCAGATATTAACCATCAGTCAAACACATTTTTTTGGTAAAAATATATATTCCTCTGTGTGTGTGTGTAACAAAATGTCTACCAACCTGTCCCATGGCCACTAGGGCTCATTTGCCAGTGCAAAGCATATCACTGTAGTTACACTGTACATATTCCCATCATAATATCTGCATATCTTATCATGACCATTGACAATTCCTGCATATCACCATCCAATAGCAAAGCTGGTGGCTACTAGAGATTCTGAACTTTTTGACTTTGCCATTAGCTTAAAACTAAAAGCAATATATGAAATATAGGGCACATCTACATGTTCATTAATGCGCAGTGATTACTGTGCATTAAATGTAATACATGTATAATCAAATACTAAATTAATGTGCAGTAACTGGAGTTACTGCGCAGTAGAACCGATGAACGCCTTTTTAGTGATGCTACTGTGCAGTAGCCTAATAAAACTGCGCAGTAGCATATTAGTACTGTTTGTGCTGTGACGCACTACTACGCAGTATTATTAGGCTATTGCACAGTTAGTATCTCATGTAGATGTACCCAGTGCATTGGCTATATTCATCCAAAAAGACCAAGTTTGTGATTGCCTTTCTTACACAAGTATGTTTGCTGATTTAATTTGGCTCACTGCCTGCATTTATCTGCTCTAAGTAATGACATTCTCATTCCTGGAAGACTTGCATATTCCATCTGGACATTGTGAACCTGTTAACCCTTGCTGAATAACTTCCATCTTCAACTTACTTAACTATTGACTATTATATATGTTTTAAAAAGAACATATATGTAATTCCCTGATCCAAGAATCAAGTGTCCCATAGAGGTCACTGTTTTATAGTGGCCTAAAAAATAACAACAGCTAATTCCCATAATTACATTCAGCAGTTACACAATGATTTAGTTACAAATGTATATGATTTCATGTGGGGTAGGTTTAAAACCAGAGTTATGATTAAATTAGGAAAATTATGATTGGAGTAGTTTTATTTTCTTTAAGCATGCATAATTTAATTTTTAACTGTATAGATTTTATCTTGGAGGGTTAAAAATAATGACAGTAAATACTCTTTCGCTTTCCCCCTCCAGATAAAAACAACTTCCTTTACCCTCTCAGATGATCTGAACTGCAAGACAATACAAATCCTATTGGTAGGCGGTAGTAAATTCTGCTTCAGTTGTTATGATGATGTTGTAGCGCACTGACTGGTATATTTGATTTACAGGAGATAAAGGCCCTGTTAACCACTTAGAGTAGAAGGAGAATCTTTAATGTTCCAACCGTCCACTACATTTCCCAGTTTGAATAAACTGTTGTGACTAATGGAGTATAACTACATAAATCTCTTTAATTCTTAGCGCACTCTCATCTTGGGGTTGAGATTAGACTTGTATACAAAGTGTCCCAATGATGAAACACCAGAGACTAAAAGAAGTGTGTTGACGCACCTCTAATTTGTCATGTTAAAAAAAGGAAATATATAAGCTATATAAAACAGATTTAATTTTTCCTTCTTGCATGCATGCACAAATATTACAATGTCAAGGTCCGCAATTTAACTGGAGAAAGCAAATCACTGAAGCTTTGGATATAAGAGAAAGTAAATCTGGGGCTTTGTGGGCTTTGAAATGGTGTGTAACAATAACCCTAAGGGAAAGTGGTATTGAATGATACTCCAAGATTATTTGTGTATGACACTAACTGCTTTTCAGACTGGTAGATGTACTAGGTAATGTTGAAAGTCTTTTCCATCTATTTTAATGTTTCTATGGATACAGTTATTGAATGTGAATAATTTCTTTTCACTTTCTAAAGATAGCTTGATTGGTGTGAAAGAAGTGACACTTGGGATAAGATCCAGTTCAGGTTGATTAGAAATTTTTTAAATGAGAATGTGTGTTACACCAAACAGTCTAAAATGCTGCAAGAGAGGAAGTGTTCTCCTGATGGCACAGCTATCTAGATAGCTAGTTGTGTCAACTGCATGCTGCATGACATGAGGCTTTGATGATTCACTCTTCTTTTCCTTGAAACCAAATGGAGGTAGAGGCATAGCAAGGTCTTTCAGCAACCAGGACAGAGGTGGTGGGTTGTAGGGGGGTAGGTTGGGGGAGCAGAATTGTCCAGTTGGGAGCTGGGGGGGAGGGAGGGAGAGAGGAGTCATACCTGCCCAGCTGTCCTCACTCCAGTGGCAGCTGCCATTGCTGCAGCTGCTGTTGTAGGCAGGGCTTAAATTACACTCTGACTCTTGCAGGGGGGTGAGGGGGAGGCTGCAGCAGTGGCAGCCAGAAGCTGGAAGGAGCTGATGTCACTACCGCTACCACCTGAGCCACTTAGAAATGCATGGGGTGGCCTGGGGGCTCTCATCTTTTATGGGCGGCTCTCATCTTTTATGGGGAGGTTATGGGGGGCTCTGACCCCCCCAAGACCCCCCATATTTCAAACCTTGGTCGTAGCAGCTCAGACTTGGGATGCTGCTGCTGGCGGGGGAGGGGGCAGGGGGAGGCAGGCAGCAGCACTGGGCTCCCTGGAAGCTGTCTTGGTGCTGTGCTCATTTCCTCCTTTTCCCCAGGTGCAGGCTGTACAAAGCCTCTGCAGGGAGTGGGGCATAGGGCTGTGCCTGCCTGCCTGCCTTCTATGGCTGGGCAGCACAG
>NW_005842691.1:795701-804154 GCF_000455745.1 Alligator sinensis
GCCCCTCCAAGACAGTGCCTGGGGCTGGTGTCCTGTGTGCCACCCCCACTCCTCCCCCTGCCCCTGCCCCTAGTTCCCCATATGCTACTGAATGCAGATTTGTAGTTGCTTTTAATGGGAGCTGTATCAGGTCTTTAGCATTTCATTTTTGTTTTAATGCTCGCATTTGTAAGAGTGTAAATGGTTACCTACAAGGGTTTGTGAGGCTTTAATATGCTTGATGCATGATTTCAGACCCTTTAATGAAAAGTGATCTCTGAAACTATGGTTTTAGTGCAAGTGTTGTCCTTAGTTGCCTAAGGTAAAGTTTTCAGTCTCTTCAGACTTATTATACAATTCTGACCTAATGGACACACACCTTTTATCTCTAGTTCTGATCTTAGTCAACTGGAATATATAAGCCCAAATCTGATGTCTTTACTCAGGCAAAATATTCACTGAAGTCTAAGGGAATGTTGCATAAAAACAGATAAAGTATTTGGCATATACTTGTTAGAAAGATGAAAGAGAGCTGCTACTGGTCTCCTGAGTGGTCCAGGGGCTGCTGCTATTTTGTCCTAGCTAGCCTGAAGAACTCTATGTGCAAGTTACACTCTATGGAGAGGTAAGAAGGGGTATTTTAGGGATAAGGCTGGAGAGAAAAATGCTTCTAGATCTTGGCCAGTAAAGTTGCTCCTCAGGAGAATGACCTTGATGGAAAATAATTTATTTCTGTGCATGAAAATGAGGTTTGACATTTTTGTTCATGGTGTACTCCACTTGATTCAGAGCAGGTACTTGCATCTGGATGTTCCACTTTCCAGGCAAATGCACTGAACACCGAGAGAGAGTCAGTGATGAGACAGATTTTGGTGAAAATCTTTTAATGAACTGTACTTAGGAACTAAAAATTAAAGGCTGCCTCTAACTTGTGTTGTGCACTGACTCCCCACAGCAGCCTCCGGAATTGATGAGGAGGCAGAAAGTAGGGATAAGGCTTCTGGTTCCATCTTTTCCCCATGGTTCACTGGAGGACATGCTCATTATTTTTATAGTTTAATACATGAATTTATTCTGTCTCTTTCTTTTGCTCATTTATTCCCTGATTCCAGGAGGTGAATTGTCACACTTTAATCTCAAATACACTAAAATCACTTTTAGAGTGAAATAATAAATCTGGTCATATAAAAGCAGAATCCTTATTCTCAACATGGGTTCATCTGCTATAGGAACCTGACTTTCTCCAGCAATCCCAGCAGAATTGATTGTCCAAGAGAAATCCAATTTTCATGGCAGTGATCTTAACTCAGGGGACCAGAGAGCTTCAAAGGCATTTCTAATAGTCTTAAGTGCTGTCACTACGCGCCACGGCAGGATGACAAGTTCCATGATGGTCTCTGGGTTCTTTTCTTTATTCCAAATGTCTAAACTAATGGATGAAACTTATGTTCTATGTACCACTCTGTTGGCCTGAAAGGCAGCAATTGCTTCAAGACAAACTCTTACAGCACCTGTCTGAAATGCAGAATAGACTAAAACCAATCATTTAGAATTGTTGCTAGCAGACTATTGAGACTTCCTGACAGGAGGGTTAGAGAAAGGTGTCATGAAAAAGAGAAATAAGAATAGTAAATGAGTATTTAGAATGGGTATTACATCTAGCCTGGGGAAGAGAATAGAAGCAGAATAGCCAAAGATTTTATTGTGAGAACATTTGAGTAGTGCTGAGCTATATACAGAAGGTTTAATAAGGTTGCCCATCACAATGGCCTTTGTGCAGCCAGAAGAGAAGAGTAGATTTCAGGAACAACATTTCATTTATGATACATATGGTGAAGGAAAGAGATCTCAATTGCCCCTGTGGGCCATTTTGTGAAGGGAAGATAAAAAAATTAGAAATGATTGAGGTCTTTCTCCAAATCAGCTCACCCACAGCTATATGTCTATCTACATGTTTATCTGTGATAGACTAGATCCTCACTTGGTATAAAATAGTGTCAGCCCATTGACTTCAGTGGAAGACTTAAAGGATGAAATACTACAGCTTCCCAAGTCACTACTGGCATCTTCTTTTATAGCAACCTACAGTCTCCATCATGATGTCTCTGTCTGAAGAATATAGCTGAAAAATATATGCATGTTTATCTTCCCTTAATAATTCTTTTCAAGCATTCAGGCATCTTATTACTTTTTCAAGTAAAAGTGAATGGAACATGTTTTCTTATTTTTGCATTTTTCCTTCTTTAGTTTTTGCATTTAAAATCAGTTAGGAAAATTATGAAAGGTATTACTCTAATTATTTTTCAACTGACTTACATTTTCCTTATCTGGCAAATCCTGCTCTATAATGTTCTGGGAAGGTTTGCTTGTTGTTTTGAATATTGGTGGATGCTCTCGTTAGGCTCCTGTAACTGTTTTGTGGGAACTATTAGACAGATGGCTACTTAATCCTAGCTGTCACTTGTTTGCTTATTGTTTTATAAGCAATTCTCTGTGTCCCATGACCTATGGATCTTGAAGCAGAGAGTTAGAGAGTCATTCTGTAATTTTTTCAGTAATGCAATTATTCTATGACTCAGCGGGCATATCTACATGTGCACTTTACTGCGCAGTAGACTAATTTACTATGCAGTAAAGCATTACTGTCTACTCATGTGCAGCAATTGGATTTGTGTAGACTAATTTGCTGTGCCATTGGATAGTCCCCTCAGACATAAGTACTATCAAATGATGCAATAAATTACAGCACTTAAATGCACATATATATGGTGACAGAGCTGGTTGGGGTATAAGGGTGCTTCACAGGATGGGCTGCCTGCTGTTTAGCCCTATGCTGAAGCACTCTTGTACCTCAACCAGCCCCTTCACAGCACATGGGGCCTTGTTTGAGCAGCTCTGACCTGGCAGGGTGACCCCCCTGGGTCCTCTGCCAGCCCAGGCTGCTCCCACTGGGCTCCATGTGCTGTATATGAATAAACTCCAGAGCTAATTGTTCTGGAGTTTATTTGTATGCATTAATGGCATATGTAGATGCACCCAACAGGTATTGAAGATATATGCTCCATCTTAGTTTGCCATCACTTCTAACAGTTATCAAGATTTTATATAGTAATATAAGACTAACATGTTGTCTACAGTGGGTCAGAAATAAGCTGCCCCATGACTTCTGGAGAGCCAAGTTATCACTGATGGAAAAGGCCTTGTCTACCCAGTTATGTTGCCCAGGTGTAGTTTCAGAGGGGAAAGGCTTTGGTGTATGTATCAGCTGTGACTCACAACAGTAAAGCCTTGCTCTGGTTCTTCTTTTATGAACATAACAGATCTAATTACAGATTTGCATCTATGTGGTGACACTGCACCAGTGAAGACAAGGCCTCTGTCCTTAGCTCCTTTCTTCAGGGAGAAGAATCTCCAGTTACAACTGAAAACTAGGGAGACTTGAAGCATTTTTACACTGCCTCTCTGCTGTACTCAGGAAAACTGCCACAAAACCTGGACTACCTGCTTGCTCCCCCATCACACACCAAATTCCAGAAAAGAGTCAATGAAAACACATGCAGAGTGGAAGAAAATGGGTAGAGCATGCTTTGCAGTAGTGCCCCTGGGCTTGGCACTGAGCCTAACACAGTGCAGATAAGCCTTTGGTTAACGAGCCATTTGTAATGCTTCCATGCCCTGTTGACCCCCCACCTCAAGTGTTACTTGCAGAATCTCTCTCTTGTGGATCTCATAGGAAGTGTGGAGACTTGATGTGGGTTGAGGAGACCACAATGGGGCAGTGGAGATGGGACTACTGCAGTGGCAGAGAAGAGGATTGGATGATGAGGCAGCAAAGCTGGGAAGGATTCCACTTATCCCAAAGATATGAAAAGTCCTTAGAGCAACATGCAGACCTACCCATTAAGGCTTCAGTGTCTGCTCCACTGTAATTCTTAGTAGCTGTCTCCTACTGTCTAGGAGCTTATGTCCGGTACATCCTGATGTTCCCAAAAAAGCTTGCCCATGGCTCAGTCATCTTATTTTGGCTCATGTGGTATAAAGAAGCCCTCTAAGGCTTTAAGTGTGAAGGGGACTAGTTGGTCTCCTAGTTGTAGGAATCTCCTACAGCTTGTGGAGATGAGCTATGGGGAAATCCCTGAAGAGGACTGTGGGGGAATTATGGGTTTGTCAGGGAAAGGGGTTGTGGGGATTATGGGTTGTGGGGAAATGGCTACCAATACAGAAGGCTCCTTGGCTGCCAGGGATAATGGATAGACCTGGGCAAACCTCATGCAGAGTGAATGTTCCTAGCACGAGTTACCATGGGGTTGAAGTATATGGCTAGTCATAATCATATTTCTGCTATGCCCTAGGGTTGGGAGAAAGGTACTTACCCTCTGTTGCTCCTCAATCCAATTTTACCAACAGATCAATTTGAAAACTAAAGGAATTCCTACAGGGGGAAAGTACTGTTACACTGAAGTAAAGGTGGATAGCACCTAGCAGTAACTTGAACATCAAACAACAAAACCCACTCACTGGATCCTATTCACCTTGTATTTTCCTCCATAGGAAAATGAATACATCAAAACAATGAAAAAATAGTCATTAACAGAGCCAGAACATCTAGGGTTAAAGTGAAAATAAAATATATATATAAAAAAAGGAAAGCTCAGGAATTCAAGGTGACTACATGTCATATGAATCTCACGAGAGAATTTTGCTCAGAGGGTTTTATCTTTAATGCATGTGATGACCAAAGAAAATTGCTTTCTCTGTCTATATCTGGCTGTGTGACTAGATATGATGTTTCCATTTGAAGGCGCTACTGCTGCTGATTGAGGTGAAGACGATAGAGTGGGATGAACTGGGAAGTAATTCAAGTCCTTCTGTGGTTTAGCAGTCTGAGTTTCTAACCTAGCTTTAAATATTAAACACAGATTTTGAATTCAATTTTATTTTGTCCCACAGGATCTTCTTCTGTATAAGTAGCAACACCATCAATCTTGAAGGCAAATGCAGCGTGCATGGTGTTGACAGAACAGGCGATACTTTAGAAGAATACTAGCATACTTGTATCCTCCCCTGCTTAATTTTTCTGTAATAAAAAGGTTGCAGTCACCCCCTGGTATTTTTGTCTTGCATTTGCTCCCATCACTTTGCCACACTAATAAATGAAGAATGCTTCAATATTCAAGATGTTTTCACATTCATTTTCCATGTGGC
The DNA here is from genome assembly GCF_000455745.1 of Alligator sinensis. NCBI lineage: Eukaryota > Metazoa > Chordata > Crocodylia > Alligatoridae > Alligator > Alligator sinensis. The sequence continues at coordinate 800,886 of NW_005842691.1, forward strand.
TGCTATTAGCATGAGAAGCAGAGCAAGGAAACAAAGGAAAAGAGGAGAGAGGCACCAACATAGAAAGACAGACTTCAAAGCAGGAAAACAGTCAGAGGGAAGGGGGGATGGGAGATGGTTCCACAACTGCATGGGTGGATATGTACATTTGTGTGGATGGGTACAGTTGTGAATAAAGTTGTGTGCAGTGCTCCAGGCTTATTTAATTTGAAAAATTGTTTCTGTGAGATATGCATTTCAGTGATGGTCAATCATGTCTGGGGTTGAAAATACAAGAGTATAGTTTCATTAAGAAACAGTGCCTTCTGTCTACATGAGATGCTGACTCTGCAGTTGTTACTGTGCAGTCATTTAGTACTTGCATAGCCAAGTATTAAATGGCTGTGCAATAGTAATTGGCGTTACTGCATAGTAGCATCCCTGCACGGCTTCCTGGTTATGCTGACTGTGCAGTAGCTTGTTACTACTGTGCAATAATGTTGTGTCATGGTTCAAGTCCCATAATGAGCTACCGTGCAGTAAGTGTCTTGTGTAGATGTGGCCAATGAATATAAAAATGCTTTTCAGAACCATCATGAGCAAATACATGGATTAAAAGGGTTTTGTTAATAGGGGGAAAGCCTGGTTGTCTAGGGACCTGCTATGAAATGTACCACTTCCTACAGTCCTTTTTTGCTATGTAAATGGGCCAAAGCGGAGTAAAGGGCCCTGGGACAGGTACCAAGGAAAACAACTCAAAGTTAGTCCTCTGAAGATCTCTTCACAGGCCTCTGAGGTAGGAGGATGGCTTGGGAGCAAAACGTATTTGTCAAGGTCACAGCATACAGTGATGATGAGATCCTTGGCAGCAATGCAGCTGTTAGGGTAGCCCAAGGAAGCTCCAAGCACTTAAATGGTCCCTTAGGCTATCTAAATTCCAACTGGGGCCTTGGACCAGCCCAAACCAGGGTAAGGGAGCACAAAGGTGGTTTAAGGTTTCCATAACAACTCCTTTGGACTGTGAGTTGCAAGTTCTCTTAGAGTTGCAGCACAGAAACCCATATCTACCTTCATAAATTATAAGGTCTGAGGAACCACGGTAATCACCTTCATTGTATAGCTTTAGAAAAACATACCATTCTGATACAGTGGTTTCCAGCAATGGAGAACCTACTGGAAATCAATTACAAAGGCTAATTACCCTGCTTGTTAAAAAATTTGCATTTCTCTAGTCCAAATGTATCGAGCTTAAACTTCCACTCTAAAGACTAAACTTCCAGATTAAAGAGCCCCTTGTTATGGACTATGAACAAATCACTCCTTGACCTTCTTTTTGATAGGTTTAATAAATTGATTTCCTTAAGTGTCTCACTATGAAGCATGTTTTACAATCATTCTTGTGACTCTTCTCTGATCTCCCAACATCGGATTTGGATGTAGACACCTATACAGAACATGGTATTCCAGAAGCAGACATAGCAGTGCCAAATAGAGAGGCAATGTGACTTTACTACTCTTATTTATCAATCTTTTTAATACTTCCAAAGATTGTGTTAGCCCTTTTATTCACAGCATTATACTGGGATCTCATGTTTAATTAACTATCTACCATGATCCCAAGGTCTTTAAAGGAGACACATTTTTCTGAGATAGAGTCCCCAGTCCTGTAGGCATGGCATTCTTTGTTCCTAGATGTATGCCTTTACATTTTATCAGGTGCAATGTTTGCATATATCTAGCTTCCTAAAAGATACAGATCATTCTGTATCAGTGACTCATCTTCTTAATTATTTACCACTTCCCCTATTTTACTGTCATCTGCAAACTTGATAAGTAATGAATTAAGTGTCACAACCCAAGGGTGTGATTTTGTTTGTGTGCGCTTCGGCACTGCTAAATTATTTCCCGCCACCAGGAGCTTTCTTTGCAGGGTGCATTTCTTAGTTGCAAAGAGAAATGCACGGTGCAAAGGAGTTCCCGCCATTCGCATGCAAATTTGTGTCCCACTATTGGCCAGTTCTAAATTATTCCCATGTGGTGGCTAGCAATTGGCTTGCTAGCCGTATAAGAGGCTTGAGCAGTTTCCGCCCAAGTGGGAGAACTCCGAAGAGAACCCCGCAAGGGAGGACTCCACAATCATCTGGAGGAGGAGAACTTCACGTCTCGTGAAGATCTCTAAGCGCTGCGGAGCCTATCGAACCCAGCACAGGCTATAGGGGTCTGATCAACCTCTGGCCTCTCCCCGTCGCTGAACGATCCCTCAACGAACCCCTTCCCTGCGCGCAAGTTCCACGGAGCCTAGCAAATTTCGTGAATGTGTATCCAGAGCTCTGTCCGGGTTCGAGTCCTGCAGGTTTATCTTCCCGTTGCCGAAAACCCATTGCAACGTACTCTCGTGTTTTGCATCTTCCCGTCGCCGAAAACCCCCTGCGACGTACTCTCGTGCCCTGCAGGTTCGAGTTTTGTTTTGTTTTGTAACTGCAACTCAAGCAAGTTTTCCTGCCTGCACCGTGACCATCTTCGGTGTAAGTAAAATAATCTTTAATCAACCGCTACGCATCCGTGCCTAATTCTAGCCCGCCAGCCTGCATTCCCCGACCCGGCGTGTCTGGGCTGCTGGCCACAGCCCGCCACGCACCCCCGAGGGCCTCGGACCGCTCCCGGCCAGCACATTAAGCAGCCACAGTAATTTTAAAGAACATTTTTGTCAGTGTTAAGAACTCAAACACACACTTGAAACATACAATCATCTAATCTTTTTTATTAGAAATAAAACTAAAAAGAGAGTGAGCCCATTAAAACCTAAAAGGAAACTGGAATTAAACTCACCCAGTTCTCACATCTGAGCTAGAGGGCTGCATATAGCAGTTTAAATTAGATAGCAAGGTTTGGATCCATTAAATCTTTAGAGCACATCCATAATTACCATCAGGAAAGTAGCAGAACATAGTAGCAGGTCCAGTAAGCAGGGGCCAGGAGGAGATAATTATATAGTTAGACTGTAACATACACTCAGCCTTCAGTTTATGAAGAGGTCATATGACTGCTTAATTTTTGAAGAGAAGTGACCTTCAGAAGGAAATGCATAGGAGACATTAGCAATAATTAATTTTGGTCCATTGATGTTAAGTGCTAGCAGAAAGCTCTATTTCCTTTCTGTGCTGTCACAACCCAAAGGGTGTGATTTTTGTTTTTGTGTGTGCTTTGGCACCACTGAATTATTTTCCCGCCAAATTGTAGCTTTCTTTGCAGTGTGCATTTCTTCTTTGCAGCTAAGAAATGCTCGTTGC
>NW_005842691.1:804209-819273 GCF_000455745.1 Alligator sinensis
GAACACCAGGAGGAGGAGACTTCACGCTGTGTGAAGATCTCTAAGTGCTGTGGAGCCTATCGGACCCAGTGCATTTCAAGCAGGCAACAGGGGTCTGATCAGCCTCTAGCCTCTCCCCGTCGCCGTTCGCAATCCTCGATGTATCCCTCTCCCTGTGCGCAAAAAAGGACCCATGGAGCCTAGCAAACTTTGTGTGAGTGAATTGTGAGTGAACAAAAGGATCCACGGAGCCTCGACAACTCCGTGGGAGTGATCGAATATTGTCTGAGTCCTCAAATGAGGATTTAAGCGGAGCTGTGCCTGGGAAACTGTCCAGCCTACACCGCGACCATCTTCGGCGTAAGTAAACAATCTTGAATCAACCATTAAGCGTCCGTGCCTAATTCTAGCGTGTCACCTGTTCTCTCCGACCCAGCGTGCCCGGGCTGCTGGCCACAGCCCGCGCGGCGCGAAAAAGGGCCCGGATCGCTCCCCGCCGCCCGCACATGGCGACGAGGATGGGATCGGGAGAGGGCCCGCACATGCTACAACTACTGGCCTTGTTTAATTTTCAAGGTCCTGATTCTGCTGCCCTAATTTACACTGGGGAGAACTTTACTCCAAAATTGGCCTCACTGGGCATGTCCCCATGAGCAGGAACATGCGTTTCCTTGGGAACAAACAGTAGCTGCACAATCTGTTCCACTGCTATTTGTCCCTGGGGAATGCCCATGCATGTGCCCTCTGGTGTGTGGCATGTTGCCTCAGGTGGGATAGATGAGGCTGAGGCCAGTACCTGGGCTGTCCCCAGAGCCATACCTGGAGTCCTGAGGGCCTCCAGGGGCTGCAGCCATGGTGATCTGGCAGTAGGGAGCCTGGCTGGCAGTCAGAGTGTGGTTTCAGCTGTCCAGGCTCTGTTTGCATGCAGCACACACTGCTGCCATGTGTATGCCCCCCCTGCTTTGTTAGCCGTGGGGGTTTTTGACACCAGGATCTCCCGGTGTCAACAACCCCCCCCCCCCCCCCCCCCCCCCCCCCCCCCCCCCCCCCCCGCAGCCTCTTGCCTCCATGCTGCAACTTAGCAGTGCAGGGAATGCCTGGATGTCCAGTGTGTGTGATGTGTGTGGTGTGTGGTGCCACACATGGGTCTGTAGCACTGCATGCCGCATGTGCACGCTCATCTGGACATGACCACTGAGTTCAGTTGGACTACTTGTTGAGTAAGGCACTACTCAGTAGAGTTGAGTGAATATTTTCCATCAAAACTGTTTTTGATGGACAATTGAGTATTTCACGCAACATGTTTATCCTGAGAAAAGGGTCTCCTTTCCACAGAAATTATTGTTGTCTAAATATTTTGGTTGGAAACTTCAGGTTTTTTTAGATGATTCCTTTTAGATTTAGCCAGAAATATTAGAATTTGTAGTCTTCACAGAAAACTTAAAACTGTCCATAGAATAGTTTGATGAACACTGAAGTTATTTCATTTTCACTGAAAATTTCTTCAGAAAAAAATGTATTTCAGCTCACCTTTATTATCACATTTGTGGGAGTCCAGCAGGAAAAATAATGCTGAAGGGCAACCAGCACAGGTTCATAGCAGGTAGATCCTGCCTGACTAACCTTGTTTCTTTTTATGACCAGGTCGCAAAATGCTTAGATGCAGGGGATGAGGTCGATGTCATCTATCTGGATTTTAAGAAAGCTTTCGATGCAGTATCTTATCCTATTCTTATAAATAAACTGAGCGGCTGTGACGTAGATGATTACAGCATCAGGTGGGTGGCAAATTGGCTAATGGGATGCACCTGGAGAGTGGTGGTGGATGGATTGGCATCAACCTGGAAAGATGTGGGCAGTGGAGTTCCCCAAGGTTCAGTTCTTGGACCAGTGCTCGTCAATGTCTTCATCAGTGACTTGGATGAGGGTGTGGAGAGCGCTCTGTCCAAATTCACAGATGATACCAAGTGATGGGGTAAAGTAAACACACTAGTGGGTAGGGAATGAATCCAGGTGGATCTGACAGTTTGGAGAAGTGGGTAGAACAGAATAGGATGCAATTCAACAAGGACAAATGCAAAGTGCTGCACCTAGGGAGAAGGAATCACCAGCACACTTACAGGCTGGGGGAGGACCCTCTCAGCAGCACTGTAGCAGAAAGGGATCTTGGAGTCATAGCCGACTCTAAGATGAACACAAGTTGTCACTGTGATGAAGTGATCAGTAAAGCTAATTGCACTTTATCATGCATTAGCAGGTGCATCAGAAACAGGTCTAGGGAAGTGATGCTTCCCCTCTATGTGGTACTGGTGAGGCCGCAGCTCGAGTGCTGCATCCAGTTTTGGGCACCATACTTCAAAAGGGATGTGGATAAGCATGAGAGGGTTCAGAGGAGGGGCCCTTGTATGGTTAAAGGCCTGCAGGTAAGGCCCTATGAGGAGAGATTGAGGAACCTGAATCTCTCCAGCCTCTGCAAACAAAGGCTGAGAGGTGATCTTGTGACCATCTACAAATTCATTGGAGGTGGAGACAGCAAGGGATAGGAGATGCTTTGTTTACCAGGGCACCCCTTGGAGTAACTAGAACTAATGGCCACAAACTGACAGAGAGCAGATTCAGGTTACACATCAGGAGGAACTTCTTTATGGTAAGGGCTGCCAGAATTTGGAATGTCCTTCCAAGGGTGTAGCATGAACTGAACTAATGTAGCTGATGTTAACATAAAGTGTAATAGTAGTAAAATGTAACCATGTTAGTCTTGTCCTGTAAGCAACTTGAAAACTCTATTTTGTATCCTTCTGCTTGACCTAAGTGAATGAACTGCATAGCCTTTATGTATGTGTGTGTGTAAAAGGGTGACTGGTAACAGAATGGCATAGAGATGGGAGAAGAAGATTTAACTGTTTATGTAAGCAACAAGGCGCCAAATGTAAGTTACCAGTCAGTGAATGAATTAAGAAATGGCTGAAGAATCCCTTTGAGGCCTAGGGCACAAAGAAGATAATGAGGATAGGGAAGGCACCCATCCTGCCAGACGGGCAGCAAAGACACTCCAAGGCTGAGATAAGTTGAAGACAATAGAAGAGCAACCGCAAAAACAGAAGCCGGGTATGGAAAAACCCCAAAGCACTGAAACAAAGGTTGCCAATCCCTATAAAAGAACACTGAAAATGCCAAGTTGGGTGCCTTTTTCTCTACTCCTGTTTCATCAAAGCACTGATGCATCTGTTCACCCCGCTCCAGCTGTTATCTTCAAATCTGCTATCTTCAAATCATCATCAGCTACTCAATAAGCCTGGGTTGGCCACCCTGGCCTGATATTGAGCAACTATTGCTGGTAACTATATCTGGTGTATGTGTGGATGAAATGGTTGTTTTGTGTATGTGTATGCCTGTGTGTAATGATGTGTATGATGATTTGTGTGTGTTTGTATGACTGGTGTGTCCGAACCTCTATGTCTAACTCATGGGATCAATAAATGTGGGACCTTGCCTTATCCCCCTTTAAAAAGTCTTCCTTGTGATTTGAGCAATAGGTAAATTTGTTAACAAGGGAGGTGGTGCTGTCCCCTACCTTGCGGGTCTCTAAGAGGAGACTGGACAAGCACCTGGCTGGGGTCATCTGACCCCAGCGCTCTTTCTTGCCGAGGTTGGACTTGATGATCTGCTGAGGGCCCTTCCTACCCTAATATCTATAAATCTGTGAATCTATTATAGCACATGCAGAAGGAACCCGGAACCCAGAATCTGTGTACTGTCTACAGAAGGGTAGATTAATATACATCATCTTTTGTAAGGCATTCTTAACACTACACATGCAATGTGCTATATAAGGCCTTAATGCTGCAAACATTTATGCCTAAGTGCTAAGTATTAATACCATAGTTAATAAACACAATTTGAAAGTGTGCGGGCCGGGCGTGAGCCGGGCCCTTTTTCGTGCTGCACGTGGGCTGTGGCCAGCAGCCCGGGCATGCGGGGTCGGAGAGAGGGGCGCGACAAGCTAGAATTAGGCACAGACTCGTAGCGGTAGTTTTAAAGATTGTTTACTTACACCAAAGATGGTCGCGGTGTAGGCTGGAAAACTTGCTTGAGTTGCAGTTACAGACAAAGACAACACGGACGGTCACGTGGAGTTTGCTAGGCTCCATGGAAACAGAGCTCCGGATGCTCTGGGTGAGCGCGCCACCAAAATTGGACTCGTAGATACGTCTTATAATTTTTATAGCTCGAAGACGGGAAGAGGGGGCGATGGATCAAGTCGCCAAGCTCCTCTGAATCTCACACAGGGGTCTTTACTTCCCTGCCGTGTACCTAGAGTCCCCACGAGATGGATGTGGAGTCCTCTTCGGCTTGGGCGGAAACCGCTCAAACCTCTTATACGGCTAAAAGGCTAATCGCCAGCCGCCCCGGGGGAAATAATTTGAAACAGCCGCCACGTGGGAATAATTTAGAACTAGCCAATAGCGGGACACAAATTTGCATGCGGGTGGCGGGAACTCTTTTGCACCGTGCATTTCTCTTGCAACTTGAGCAATGCACTCTGCAAAAGAAGCTACAAATAGGCGGGAAACTCGTCCCTGCACCGGAGCTTTCCTCCGCAGCAGAAAACTCCACCGTGGAATGAAGCTGCAATTTGGCGGGGATAATTCTGGTGCCGAAGCGCACACAAAATCATACCTTTGGGTTATGACAGAAAGTAAATGAACATTTCGTACAGTATTTTAAAGAAAAATATATTGTTGACAGGTAACATATTGGAAAGAAGCTGCTAATAAAAATAGATTAAACACAGCTTCTAAATGTAATGTGTCGTGAACCTTTTAAGTTTTCAAATATGGAAAAATTACTACATAAAAATTACCAACTCTCATGTCTTTTATCAGATGACTACAACTTCAGGCATGCTGCATTCATTAACAATTATTATACTTCACTGTTCTCGTTTTCCTGATTTAATTCCATGAAGATAGATGCACATCACTGCCAGACAGATTACATCTCTAATGGCAGTAAAAATACACCGTAAGATAATATTTTTTATTTGTAGATACTGCATAATCATCCAAGAGGGTTTTGAAATATAATGAGATGTTGCAGAGTGCAGATATGCTCAAAGCAGTTTAAGTAATGCTGTTAACATTGAGTATAATAATGATATAGGGAAATAAAACCCCTCTCAGGGTCTGCTTGAACCAGTGAAAGGAAATCAATTTCCTTTGCCTCATAGCTTTCTACTAGCACTTAACATAGATGGGCAGAAATAACTTAGCGTTATTTGTCTCCCATGAATTTTCATCTGAAGGTCAAGTCTTTTAAAAAAATTAAGCAGTCACATGACCACTTCATAAACTGAAGGCTGAATGCATGTTGCTATTTTACTATATAATTATTACCCCCCTGCTTAGTGAGTCTGTAGAAAAGATCTGCTACTTCCCTGATGTTAAATATGGATGTGCTCTAAAGATTTAATGGATCCAAACTGTGAAATCTAATTTGAACTGCTATTTTCAACCCTCTTGCTCAGATGGTGGGAACTGGATAGGTTTCATTCCCGTTTGTTTCAGGTTTTATTTTTAATTTTTAATGAGGGGAAAAAAGACAATCCTAGGCTCTGAGCATCAGCATGTCATGGCAAAATGGAGCAGTGCCTGAGTTCTTAAGATAACATGGAAAAAAACATAAGTTCTTTAAAAATTACCCTTGCTGTGTAATTCATTAGCTTTTGTTTATCGTGTGGAAAATATTAGACTGACTGTGAACAAAAAGTGTGGCCGTGAGATAATGTGTTGTGGAGGTGAGCACAATATGACAAAAAACGTTTAATAATAAACAGTGTTATCTCGCTAGGAGGTAGACGGGCTGAAGTGCCAATAAAAACTGTAATTACACTCACAACAGGAAGCTGCATTTAGAGTGACAGCAAGACTCTCTCTTAAACCCTGTTATGGTAGGTTAAGATTGCAGGTCTTAATTATATGTATGAGGAGTTTGTATTCATGTCTCTCTGAAAATACTAAGAAGAAACCTAATTATAGCTTGGACCAGAGTAAATTGGACTGCATTTAGACAATGAATTTTTGGGAATCTTTTCCTTTTAGCTATGTTATCCTTGACTCGTGCAGTTCAAGCCATGTGCTACTCCAAGCATATTGTTTCTGTTGCTTTTGAGTCAAAGCAAAATAAAAGATAAATATTAAATTATATCTTCCTCAGCTCTAAACCTTTTGAGCTGTCTGCTCTATAATAATGGCTCTGTTGTGGCTAGAATTACAACGTATCAACTCTTTGTGTCATTTAGATGGTAACATGGAATAGTTTCTCTTTCATTTCTATGGAATTTCTATGGCCTAGCTTTCATTTCTAATGAAACAGGGGTTTTTGGTGACATTTTTTATTGGGCCAACTGTATAGTTTGGAGGGTTGTTAGACAAGCGTTGGGCCCCATATTTTAATTTTTAAAAACACTGGGCCACAAAATAGCTGGTGTGGATAAATGCAGCTCAACTGGCCCTTTAAATCAATGTAATGCTCATTAAAGCTCATTGTTTCTTCCCCTTAAGGATCTTTAAAGCACATAAATTATTCATAGAACAGGTACAGACCCTGGTAATTTCCCCTCGCCTGTTGAACATGTCTGAGACTTGTTAACATGGTTATTATAGGAGTACTTATATAATGCTAGACTCCAAAGCCCCAAGCAGCAGCGCGGCCCCATTCTGCAGGGTGCTATATAAGCAGAGAAAAGATACAATCCTGTCTCCCAAAGGCTTATTCTCAGGGCACAAATATGTGCAGTGATGTGGATAAATCATACAAGACAATGTGTATGGTGAAGAATTGGTAGGATTGTTAGATTTATGGATTATGGCTTCTTTTCTGTCTGGCTTATTTGAGGGTATAAAAAGGGAGAAATGGAGCAGGAAAAAGTAAGAAACAGGATAGGAATAATCATATGTCAGTGGTGCTCAATCTTTTGGCCTTGCAGGCCATATAAGTGGTGTAGGGCTGGTTTGCAGGCCAATTCGGACCCCATGCACCAGGATCAGGCCCCATGATGCCTTAGCTGGCCCCCATGTACTGGGATTGGGCCCTTGGCACCTTGTGCCACCTCTGTCTGGCCCTACATGCCATGATCAGGCTCTGGGGCCCCATGCTGCCCCCTTCTGGCCCAACACACCAGGATTAGGGCCCTGGGGCCCTGTGCCACCTCTGCCTGGTCCCAGTGCTGGGACTTGGGGATTGCTATCATGACCTCTTGGGCCAAAGGGATAATTAAAGGCAAGAGGGAAAAGCATTCTCTTTGTTTATTTATTCCTTTGCTTTTCTGCTGAGCCCACTCAAAAGGGTGCCGAATCTGGTAGTGAAGTTTATGATATGGAGGCATGTACTTATGAGAGATGGAGCCCCAAAACATTTCACGCATGCCCCCAGCACTGCTACCAGATGGATGGCAGTTCCAGTGATTTCACACTGATGAGTTCAGTGAGGAAAGGTTATTCTGTTTCCCAATCCTTTGTGTACCCTGAGTACATTTTTATAATACGGGCATGAGCTGAAAATATCTAACCGAATAAGCAAGCCCCTATGATAAGCTTTGTTTGCTGAAGTGCACGATTTATGCTCTGCCTTTTGTTTCTGCACCTGAGCTTGAGGAGCTGTGATGATGGAAGATGATGTGAAAGCAATAGGCAACAGAAGTGGCTTTATCAAGAACAAAAGCAAACTGTCACAACCCTCCTCCCATGCTTGACTCTGAACCTATTGAGTTCTTTGCACATGTGGTGCTGGTGGCTGCCTTTGTTACAGAACAGTAGAGTGAAATTGTTTAAAATGTTACACAGGCCAGAACACATTTATTCAGCAGACTGATCCTGCCCTGTAGAAGACCTGAACGAAGAAAGCAATGTGAGTGCAAAAATGACAGAACTGGATCTTAGCAGATGTACCAGGTTAGGGCTCACATACATTAGCCAAGAACAGAATGAAAAGGGATGTTGTAGGTTAAAATTCAACGGTAATTTCAGAGCTACTCAGAATTGCAAAAGCAGATGCTGCTGCAGGTCAGGACAGAGATGCATTAGAAGAGCAGTGCAGAGAGACTCACACGATGTTTGCCTGCACTACGGCTGGCTCAGTCATATTTTGCTCATCATAATGTGACCAAGATATTTTCTTTGGAGACGCTCCAGAGAGTAGGGAGTTTTTAAGACACATATCGCTCAGGGGAAAATAAAAGCCTGGCAAACTTTCTGAGTGTACATGTGGTGAGTGATTTACTTTTCTTCATTCACTAAATATTCAGACGCAGAAATCAATTTCATAGCTGTAACTTAAAAATGACTACATTAATTACAACACTACTTGGTGTCATATATTCTAAATGTCTTCAGTAAGAGTAATGCTTCAACTACTGAACTTAGGGGCCTGAAGTTAAAAACCTAAATTCAGTCTTCAGCTACAGCTCCAAAAACTAAAAGCCATGATATAAGGTGCATGCAGCATCAGAAAATCATCTTTTTCTTTTCTTTTTGACTTGCATTATGTTTATCCTTCGTACCAATGACCTCCTTGAGAACTACAGGGGTTCACATTCTAGTTACTCTTAATTAAACACCTAAACATATATGGAGGTCACCTGCAATTAAAGGCTTACTAGATCCCACTAAGAGATGGCTTTTTCTGTTTTGAATGTAACCCTGAAATTTTCTATTTTTACTTCTTGTTTTTCTCATATACATTTTGAGTAACAGGGATTCTTTTGGGGGAACACAATAGAGAGTGGGTAGATAAAATCCTCCCATATGCTCTCTGCAATGAATCTATTAGTTGCTACCACACCATTTGTGTTGGCTACAGCCTTCATAGGATATTTATGACCACTAAATCTGAGGAAGTCCCTTATCAGTAGGGGTGTGCAAAGCGGGCTGTATTCAATTTGGATTTGGCCTGATTCAGGAACCAGTGATTCAATTAGCTGATTCGGATCATTGTCCCAATTCGATTCGGCAGTATCTGAATCTGAAGATTCAATTCAGGTTTGGAGAACCATTAGTTTGGTCATAGACACAGCTTTATATGTTTTTTCTACATACCTTGAGGTACCAGGTGTGGCTTATGAATGCTGAGATGGTGGGACAGATGGAGCATCCCACAGAAGCTCAGAGGCCCCTCCGCATGCTCGGTGGCAGACCCCCCTGCCCCCACCCAGCTCACAATCAGCCTCGGGGGGACCCCCGGTGCCCCTGCAGACCCAGGAGGCACCAGTCTCTGAGCCGGAGGACTGGGGCGGGGGGGAGAGGGGTGTTCCCTGTGCGCTCTGTGGTGGACCCAGAATTGGACTGGAAGTGCTTCTGGTCCACTTCTGGGTCTGCTGCCAAGCATGCTGGGGGCCCCCCCCCATGCTCCCATGGGATGCTCCACCCCCCCAACCATCTCAGCGTTCACGAGCCACCTGGTACCTTGAGGTACGTAGAAAAAAATATATCGATCTGTGTCTATGTCTGAATCATCAAATCTCTCTGAATCAAATCAGAGGCTTCCGATTTAATTTGGAGAGATTAATGGCTCTACTGATTTGATTCAGATTCAGAGATTCAGCCACCGAATCAGGCTGAATCTCCTCCAAATTGAATCAGCAACTGAAGCTTTGCACAGTCCTATTGATCAGATCCCTGTGACATGCTCAAGAGGCTAAGTTTCTCTGTCAAATTTCTCCTCTTTCTGCCCCCACATGTGTGTATTTTAGTTCTTTTTTATTTTGGTTTTTCTGAATTTCCTCCATCATAAACAATATTTATCCCTTCTTGAAAGCAGATCCTTCTTCACTTTCTTTTTCTTAAACTCTGTACATGAAGTTCTATATACTCTAGTCCTTGCAAAGAACAGAATGAATTCAGTAATTACTGCTGGAGAGAAGAAAGGAAAGATCTGCTGCTTCTTCCAGATACACAACCTTATTTCCATTATTACTCCATTTAAGTGCATGGGATTCCACTTGTGGGCCAGCAAGTGGAAAGCAACATGATGACTTGTATTGTCCTTGAAGGTATCTGGTATTTCTTTCAGGACAAAGTAGCAATATGCAGATACTTTCTCTTGCTTCCTATTAGCTCAGTATTCCAATGGCTATATTATAGGTTTGTAAATGAACTAGGATTTAGTACATGTTCCCACATGACATACTCATAAGTAAAGTAGAGAAATGTGGTCAGGATAAAATTACTGTTAGGTGGATACAAATAGCTGCAAGCAAAGAATAACTATGAACGGATCAATGTCAGATTGGCAGGAACTTTCAAGTGGGGATCCTCAGGGCTCTTTCCTGGGACTTAGGTTTTTTTAACACGTAGGAGGCTTACCTTTTAGAGTTTGGCTTGAATCCCAGGCTTGAGATCCTGCTTTTTGATTGGTGGAGCCCATCCACCAATCAGAAGGCAGCAAGGGAAATAACATCACGCCCTTTTCCTGAGGGGAGGGGGAGAAGAGCTCCCCCGTACCTGATTGAAGACTGCAAACTGTCCGGTCTGGAAGACTTCAGGGGCGGAGCCCTGGAGCGTATAAAAGGAGCTGCATGCCCAGCACAAGGGGTGGATGCATCGGGGACAGAGAAGAGAGAAGAGTGGGGCTTAGAAGAGCTGAGGAGAGCTGCTCAGCAGGGCAAAGCAGTAGCCCAGGAAGAGCCCCTGAAGTCTTCTATCAGTGGGGAGTGTGGCACGGCTCCAGCGGTTAGGCTTTCAGTGCGCAGCACTGCACATGGCGTCCGGACCCTGGGAGATGTGTGAAGCGGCTTGGGTCTGCAACCATGGCATGCGGCCTGAGACATGGTGTACAGGCCAGTGTATGGAGCCAGATATTTGGAGCCCCTGGGGCGGCTCAGGACCTCAACCCCCGGAATGAGGCTGGGAGCTTAGTGCAGGAGGCGCTGCATGGAGGGTGAGAGACCCTGGGAGCCACTTGAGGTGGCTCGGGTCTACAGCTGCTGACACGGGGCAGCAGTTCAGTGCAGATGACGCTGCCCACAGGGTCCGGGAACAGACTGAGCCCCGGTGCTGCACAAGGCTGTCCAGGCCTCCATACCCTAGCACAAGGTGAAGAGCCCACTACACACAGTGGTGCAGGTGGCCCTAAGCCAGGACGGCTGCAGCAGAGTCAGGTGGCAGGAAAACCCAGCAGGGAACAGAGCTTGACCTGGAGAACAAGAGGCAACCCTCTGGGACTGTGGAGTAGTAAGTTACTCTGGCGAGAGGGTCCCCACAGGGGAGGGCCCCCACGAGGGTTGCAAAGGGGCACCACGTGGGTCACTCCTGGGTGATAGTGGGGGAGTTTAGGAGTCTTTGGGGTCTTCCTCTCCTTTTTCTTTCCCCCCAGATGAGAGAACTTCCTTATCAAGCTTTCAGGGGACACAAAACTAAGATGGGGCTGCAAACATACCTGAAAATATGAATAGAATTTAAAAAGTTCCTGGCACTTGACAACAGAATGAAATTTAGCAAGGAGAAATATACGTTGCTACACCTAGGAAAGAAAATCAAATACACAGATAGGGAATGGGAGATAATTAGCTAGTGAGCAGCATTACTAAGAAGAATCTGCGGATGTTGGTGGATCACAGGCTACAAACAGACATTCCCTTTTTGCCACCAATAATAGTTTTTATAGTGGCACAAAGCAAAAGCAAATAGACATCCATGCTCTTTGACACACCACAAATGCCCAAATGCATGTCTGCAACAAAAGGCAGTATATATTTGTGCTGCTGTTTTGTGGCAGTTGTCTGTTTGCTTTAAGGTGGGAGAACATGGACAGCCTGGAGCTGTCTGTGCTCTCCAGTCACCCCAGACAAGTGCTCCTGGGTCTTTAGGGGCTCAATTCTGCATAGCAATTTCTGTGGTGTGCAGATTTCTCTGCTTGCACATTCCCCAGGTTTCCCTGCTTGCAGAGGTGTGCTTGGGGAATCTGACATGGAGTGCTTCTCTGCAAGCAGGGAAATCTGGGGTCCCCCCATTTGCAGAGGCATGCCTCAAGTGTTGCCCTGTAGAATCAGTCCTGGCTGCTCCTGGGAATGACAGGGGCCCAATGGGACAACGTGTGGTGTTTGTTTTGCCTGATGAAGCAGATCAGCACATCCTGGAACAGCTGATCTGCTTCATTTGGTGATGTCTATTTAGTATGAGCCCGCAATGTGACACATTTGCCAACAAAGCAAATGTAGTTTTTATCTTCATTAACCAGAGTATTACATGGAAGATGTGGGAGGTGATCATATCACTACTCAATGCTGGTTGGCCCTCAGGTGGAGTACTGTGTCCACTGTGGGTGCGACAATTTAAGAAACAGGTGGAGAAATGTATTGAGGATCCATTGGTGTATGATAAAGATAAAGAGGTTGGAAACAGATGTATGAAGGAAAGGACAAGAGAAACATGGAGACATGTACAAGTTTGGAGTTAAGGTAAGATGTTATAGCAGCAGTCAAACATTTGAAAGGTTGCCATGAAAAAGTGGAAGTACAACTGTTCTCCTGTGCTGAAGAAGGCAGTACATGAATGGGTTTAAATGTGAAAACAGCTTTAAAATAAATATTAGAAAACCCCCCTTGCTTACTGTTAGAACAGGAAGGGCAAGTGAAATCAGCTGCCCAGGAAGTTGTGGAATCTCCTTCACTGGAAGTTTTCAAGAGGCTGGAGAAGCATTTGCTGAGGGTGGACAGGAATAGTATATCCTGCATTTGTGCTGTGGGACTGCGTAAGCAGGTTGTTTATCTTGCTGCTTTTTGCAGGGGACGTAGCTACATTATTAGTCTTGTAGGGAGCTTAATTCTCCATGACACAAGGCTCAGTTTCCAGTAAAACAAAGAAAACAAACCAAAATCCTGTCTGAGCATTAGGTGAAGAGCCACTTTTCACTCTGGCTTCTCCTAAGAGCTTCCTTCCTTCCTCTCTCTCTCTCTCTTTCTCTCTTCTTTCTCTGGGAGCTTTTTAAAGTTCCCAGTGGGATATTCCCTGATAAGGAAAATACCCTATAGCTGGATGTTCTTACCAGGGCCGGCTGCTCCTTCTTAAGGGGACAAGCCATCCTCTTCCAGATGGGTAGGGTTACACATCACATCCCCTCTAACTCTGTGATTCTGCAATTACTTTATTTCTTTTGAACCATCTCACTTCATTTTACAATCCAAAGCCCAGTTGTTTAAGAAAATCCCTAATTCTAATTCTGTCCTTTACCTCTTCAACCTGCCAACCCATCATTCTACCGGCTGCAAATACATACATATTACCTCTTGAGGTTTCTTAAGGCTTTACCTACTCTACAGGCTAAACATGTCAGGCTAAACTCTGCAATGATGTGCATCTCATTGACTTTACTAGGATTGTATGGCATGTCAGTCAGTCAGGCAGAGATAATACATGTTTACTGGTGGCTGCTAGAATGGTTTCAGCCCTAGTGTGGCAGCATCTATGTTACTGTGACTGTTCACACAACTCCTTGTCCTTCAGTAACTCAGAGTTGAGTTCTCAACTACAGTACTGTGTGTCTTGGGAACATTTTAAAGAATTGTTAAGAATACAATTAACTTCACTTGCAGAATAACAGCTGTGATAGGAAGGGGGTTTTGTTTTGTTTTTTTGGCTCCTGTTCATGACTGTAAAAAGTGGGAGTTAGTATTTTTTTCTAAAAATGTAACTGCCTGGCCCAACTTCTACCCTTACTTACTTTACCCTAGCCCCATTGAAGTCAAGATTAATAGTCTTTAATGAGCTGCACAGGGATAGCTGAGGACAGAATTTGGTCCACAATGTATATTTAACAAAAATCTAAAGACTGAAGAATGTATGTATTATGTAATGAAATGGCTGCAGTTGTCAAAGTGGGAGTTCAAATAATATAGGGGGAGCATTTAACATAAAAATGCAACTCGGAAGTAATTTTTCCCATAAAATTCCAACTGCAGAGTGTCACTATAATGCACTATAATGACTGGAGAGAGGGTGTAATTTTAGAAAGTGGTTTTAAAATGCTATTCTGGAATACATCTGGATTCTCTTAGGAACAAGCAAAATCTCATCAGGGACCACTTCAAAGACCATTTCCTCATGGTTAAATTATCTTGTGTGAGCCTGCTGTTGCATGTACATTGTTACATTATGTATGATTTTTGACTGCTCCTAATATGAACAAACTGCACAATATTCCATTAGTGATTTTCAATTTGTACTGAGCCTTAAGTCATGTAGACAGCTTGCTTTGTTGGATTTACTTTATAGATGTATGTGCTAGGAAATTTCACAACTCTCTGGCCTGCAGTTCTGCCCAGAGATTTTGGTAAATGGAATTGACTGTCTGTGCCTAGAGTAAGCACAGCCATATTACGTGCATAATTGCTCATGTTGGTGTCAAATTTTGCATTTTTGTGAAAGCAAATAACAATGATTCAATTTTGTACTTCAGATGACTTGACAACAATCACATTGCAAATACCTGGATTATAGGGTTTGGTTATGTACCAAGGTGCCGGGTTCTCAGTGTCAGCTTTAAACGACATGCTATTATTTTTTTTTACTTCTCTTTTTTAAATGCTTTGTTTAAGTGGTGGGCCAAGTAATTTATGTACATAGGTTAAATTCTGACCAGTGCAGGGAAAACAACATTATCTTCTTCCTAGATGGGGCACGCATAAACTACACAGGCATATTCTTCATGTCAAACAGAATAATATTAATGGGTGGGACTGAGCAAAATAGCAACTTTAATGTAGGAAGTGTATCTTTACTTCCTGTTTCAGATTTTTTTTGTAGAACAGTATCTTGTTATTTGGGGATAAAGCAGATTGAGGGTGATCAATGTCTGCACTCCCACGCCAAAATTTGGCCTATAGGTGTGAAATGTTTGAAGATGGATGGTGTTATACAAGGTATCAGTCCAGATTTTCAACTGCAGAAAACCAGTGTAGCTTCCTTCCTTTTTTTCACAACACCTTTACCAGACCGCTTTATGGGACTAATTCATTGTTGAATTTAAATAAATCTGGAGAAGTTTTAACTTCCTTTTCTTTCGTGTCCATATATATATATATATATATATA
>NW_005842691.1:819304-825427 GCF_000455745.1 Alligator sinensis
CAGACTCCTATCTACTTGCCACAGCTTCACTTATATGCACATCTGAAACATTTTGGACCCAATCTCTGGTGTGACAGTGTGCTCCAGAGTGTGGGGTGTGGACGTTTAAATTAGTGCGGCTCCTGAGAGCCACTCTAATTAAAATACCTGCAGCATCTCATGAATTCAGAATCCCACATTTCAAAATGGTGGCAGAGGTGCTTTAACTAAAACTTGTTGAATGAGCTTTAGTTAAAGCACCCCCGCTACCGTTTTGAAATGTGGGGAGGCTGACAAACAAGACCCTGCAGAACACTGGAGCGTTCTCGTTAGAACACTCCACGTTCTAATCAGAATGCGTCGATGCACATATGAAAATGCCCAAAGCTTTCCTTATGCTAACCACCCACAACAGGATACCTTCAGAGCAGCTTAGGAGCTGGATCCACATGTGAATTTGGGCCACTTAGTCAAGCTGAATAGAAGGAGTTTAAAAGTTGGCCAGAGGAGCAAGACAAAAAGCAAGTCAAAACAAGGTGCGAGAAGTATTAGTTAAAAAGATCACCCCCTTCTTCCATCAGTGAAGAATTTCTACAGTTTATGGATCACCACAAAACATTTCCTGATGATCAACAGAAACTTGTATGGCTTCTCTTTCTTGAGTTAAACTTGTGCTAGATGGTATTAAAAGAAGCTAAAAAATATCAGTACTTACAAGCAAGGAATTGCTGCAATTGCTACAGTGGTATTATGGAACAAGAGTTGGAAGTCCAACTAGTCTCTCTGTTAAACCACAATCCATGCTATGACAGTTTAAGGATCTTGATCTACATCTTATTTTATCTTCTCAGTGTATAATTTACACCACTTCCTCCTCCTTTATACTACTTCACATATCAGCCACTAGCGTAAGTAGGTAAAAGGAAGTTTATATGCACTGTCTGATGCATCACCTTTGAATTTTGTCTTATTTATTAACTTCCTTCTACAAATTCTCCCTATTCTTGCTTGACTGTGAAATGTGAATGAGCTACCTATAATTTCATGACAGAGTAATGATTTTAGATAACTTACATGGTAGGCGGTAGTAATTTGAGCCGGGGAATTCTTATTGCTCTCTATATAGAACCAAACTAAATCTGGAGTATTGTGGAGATAATGCTAAGTGCTGGAACTTTATTCTCTTTGTATTCATGCACAAACCTAATTGCACTAACATCACCTAGGCAATGTCATTTGAATATGTGCCCAGTATATATCATTAAAGAAAGAAAAATCTCTTTCTCTCGTTATTTCCACTTCCTGCAGTTCACTTTACAACAGAAGCAGCAAACCATTGCTTAAAATAAATCTGATTTGCATGACATTTTCATGCAAGTGGATCTTGAAAGGACCTTGGCAGTTAGTCTATCACTTTTGTATTCAATTTGTTATTAATTTTCACCTTGTAATATTGCTTAAGTTTTCTATTGAGAATAGTTTCTTAAAAATTGCCATGGGACTTAATCAAGACTGAGTCAGACCTCACTGAAGCTTATGGAAATCTTTCCTGTCCTCCCCTCCATACCAGTGCAGTCCTTACGGGCTTCCATATCAGCTACAAAATCTCCTGCTTCAGCTTAGTTTGTACCACAACAGAACACCAGGATTAACCAACTGTGTTCCTGATATTGCAGAGAGGACTGACTGGGTACAGTGATTCACCATGCCAAGCAAATTGCAGAACTGGGAGCTATGTTGACACAGGAACATACGTACTTAGTACTGGGAGGTCCCTCTTGTGCCATTGAGTCCAGTCCCCAAGCTTCAGCTCAGCTTGCCTTCATAACCATCAGCCAATTTTCTGTCTCCTTGCTCCCTCCCCCTGCCATCTGTGCTCATCCCCTGGGGTTTGGCTTCTTTTTGTCCTCTGTCCTTTCCTTGTTCTACTCTGTCTCCTTGTTTTCTCTGCCTTCTTATCTCCCTTAGTCTCATATTCCATTCAGCCACTCTCAATTTTTCAGGCAGTTAAGTTACACCTGCGTAAAACTGGTATAACAGAATCAATCCCATTATCTCTATTGTTGTCAACAATTATGTATGATTATAAATGCTAATTATCCCTTAAGGTAAATAATGAGGACAGCAATGCTAAGCCAATTGCCTCACTTATTTAACTCAAGGGAAAATAAATCTTAATAGTCATGGACAGCAATAGGTTTGGTTCTGCAATCCTTCCTAAAGCAAAACTCCCATGAAAACTCATGAGAAGTTTCCTTGAATAATCTCTGTAGCACTAGGCCCATTTTTATGTGTGTTATGTCTATTCTGAATATCCTCAGCATGAGTAGCTGGAAAACTCTCCTTTTAAAGTGTAAACATGGAGCTAAATTTAGAGGCTTAAAAATCCTTGGCAGGTGTGGTGTAGACAGAGCCACACAGACATTTATGCAGCTTGGTCTGAGAGATATCTAATGAATCTGCACACTGTTTCCCAGGGAAGCTTCCCACTCTGGTATTTAGATATAAAAAATAAAATAAAACCTGGCAAAATGATTGAGTTGCTGCTATAAACATGGCACAGGAAAATTGCCAGTGTCTAGATTATAGTACTCTTGGTGGCTCTTCCCAGTGATATTAAACTTACTCCCAGCAGGAACTGCAAATGATTACATTATGAAATGCACTGACTATGTCGAGTGAGATATTGGGTTGACAGACTACATAACTTTTTTAGCTAGTAAAGAAATCGGATATTACAACACTGACTTGAGGAATTCCTATTACTGATTGAGTTTGCTGGTATATGGTTCCTTTCAGGAGTAAAATTTGACATTCTTCTTAGATTTAGGAATTCTTGTGCTCAATCCTGTGAGGTGCTGAACTGTCTTACCTGTCATCCATTTCAGGAATTTCATGGACAGGATTAGACCCTATATCTGAACAGTCACAGTGATGCTACCTGCGCAGTTGTTGCTGCATAGTCATTTAGTATTTGCATACACAAGTACTAAATGACTGCATAGTAAGTGGAGTTACTGTACAGAAGGGTCCCCAAATGGCTTTTTGGTGACACTGGTTGTGCAGTAGCATTACATCATGCTTCATGCCATGCAACTCTACTGTGCAGTAGTAGCAAGCTACTGTGCAGTCAGCATCTCGTGTAGACGTGGATATAAAGAATTTGTTTATATAATAATGAGTATTTCCAATCAATTTGGGATGAAGCCGATAAATAGCTTTTCTTTTATGCGGCCTTTTTGTATGACAACCTAAGGCAGGCATATAAGGAGGAGGACTCATACCATGTCTATACTGAAACTACCTCCATGAAACAGACTTTTTATGCACTGTGGAAATGCTGAGATCAAAAATAACAACTTGGAATGTAGAATAACAATATTGATTAATTGAAGTATGAAAGGTCAAGCTAATCTTGATCTAGCTTGAAGGACTTCAGTTATACCCAGCAGCACTGTAGAAAATGGTTCTGAGGTACAAAGATAAATAATTAGAAAACAGAATGCAAAAAGGAAGAGCGGTCTCTCCAAATCATCTCACTAAAGGAAAGGTTAATAGAAGTTTGGGATGGAATTGATTCTTTCATTGGATCCTCCTTACCATTGATCTTCATTACTTTCTTTGAGTTGTACGTTTCTTTCCAAACACAATAAATGATGCATTTATTATACAAACAGACAAACACACATGACCATCTAGCACTTGAAATGGTCAATGCATAGATATAGATACTCCTGAAAAAACGCAAATAACTTTCACCTAGAGCTTGGTGGGAAATGATTTTCCTGTCTCACCAGAGAGATTTTGAAGGTGTTAACAAAAACAAGGGAGAGAGAAACCCCAGAACAGTGAGGGTATTTAGCTGGGATTGCAGGGCACTGATTCAGGGTCTTACCTCATAGTAATGCCACATTACATCTGACTATCAGGCTGGTTTGGGGTGCCACTGTCTGTCTTTGGTTTCAACTAGAAAATCTGTTCTCTTATGCTCTTGAGAAAATGTTTAGGTTCCAAAAATTAATACCATCTAATAAGAAACTATTTCATCAACATTTCCTGACCATTTCTACTTCAAAATGAAGGGAGAAATACATCTAACTGCAATCGAGTAGCTGAAAAGATGGGCTAGAAACTGAATTGTTTGTCAGCAAGGCAAAACCAATATTAACTTGCTGTATGGGTTAATCTCTAGCATATGCCTGTCATTTCAAGGGATATTAATCATTTTAGTGCCAGTTACCTATACCCTATAGACATTTGGGGTCCTCTCACTTTTATTGGTGAAAATAAGTTATAAAGAAATAAACACTAATGAAAAAAAGGAATTTTAGGGAAGAATCATTTATACTAAACTGATAAATCCAGCTTAAGCTTCTTGCATTAATAAGATTTTTGTGTCCTTCATTTTGGGCCACAAGGTTTATGTCTAGAGGGGAAATGTCCAGATTGGGAATGGGATGCAGGAATATATCACTTAGTTATAAACCTGGAAGGCCCAGAGATATCAGGTGGTATGTACAGAAGAGTTATTATTGATAATATATATTTTCTTAATATAAATATTTAATATAAAGATACACATAACTGAGGACTGTAGAAACTCTTGAAAATGTTAACAAATATAATATAAAAACAACCAACAGCACCTCTACTTTCCCTGGGCATTTCCACTGATGTTATTTGCTTTTTCAGCAGCTCTCCTAAATGAGATGTATCTTGTAGCATGAAGGTCACCAAATCCATGTCAGACTAAGTGAAGAGGAAGAGTGTTCTAAAAGGAAGGGTTTTTCCATAAGAAATACCCTGTGCCAGCTCTTTCTCTTTTATATTGAGGAACGTCTGGCTCAAATGCTTTTGCTGATCTGAATGTGGCAGTAAGCGAAAGGGGTGGTTTCTGAGAAAAGGGTGATTTCTGAGGTAAGCACTGTAGGCTAGATCCATAAAGAAACTTTCATGTGTCTATGTCCAATATTTAGATGACCCTAAACCTGGGTCAGCTACTACTCACTCAATACTCTAGTTGTTAGGCATCACAAAACTGAATGTTGTGATGCTTTAGCTCCTCAGTGGAAATAACTCTAGGTTTCAGTTTATTTGTTATATTCCTTGGCTTTTGAAAACTGCCTTTGTGGACTTAGGTTGCTAAGAGGCCTTTGTCTTCTAAATGAAAGACTATGTAAAACAGTATCATTAAAGGACCAAGGGTATACTTCAAAGAAAAACTTAGGCATTTAAAAATGGAATTTAGATACAGGCAGGGGCTTTGCCTGGCATGCTACTGCAGAGTATTATTAGGTTACGTGCAGTTAGCATCTAGTGGAGACTCACCCTTAAGTGTGTGGACACAACCTGAATATTATGAAGTAATTTATACTGATTTTACTTCATAGTAAATTTACTCAATAGAAAGGAGCTACACACAGTCTGGTCTTCTAAGTTGGCTGCTCACAAAAAGTATTATTAGTGAAGTAGGTGTTATTAAAGTATCTGGACACTGTGGTGGAAGACCTGGCTTGCACTGAACAAATAGCTATGACAGACTGAAGTTAACTAGGGAAGTGGACACACAACTGGAAGAATGGTTTTACACTGGTGGATAGTTACTCCTCAGTTTCCAATGGATAATTTTACCCTAGAGGGGAGTGATTTACTTGACTGCCCACTTCAGCATTGAATTGCACCCAAGGCATTGTCACTCAACATGGCCGGGGTGGTGGATGTGCCACCACTTACTTTTTACATAATAGCTTAGTGGTTAGAGCACTCATCTAGATTCCAGGACTGAGAAAAGGGAGGTTCAAACTCATATTTCACTTTCAGAGAAAGAAACATGATCCTGTAAGCCTAATGGTGAGAGCTTTCACATTGAGTCCAGTCATTGGACTCTATGACTGTTAATGCTTAACACCATTAATACCTTCCCCCATGAGTCTTCTGGGTCATGTTTCCTTCCTCTTGTTTGCAGAGGACATATTCTATCTTTGACAAAAATTCCTATTGATTGGTGCAGACATCCCATCATGCCAAGTCTATGAATCTCAATCCTGGGCACCTAATTTTCCCCACCAGAAGTAAAAGGAATTTAGATGCTTGAGTCTGCATATTCCATTTCTGCAACTGGGCCCTAATTTTTAGGTGCAGGAA
>NW_005842691.1:825453-834413 GCF_000455745.1 Alligator sinensis
CAGGAATGCTCAGTCCTGCCGTGCCTATGTTCTTTTGTGGTTTTATCTCAAACCCCTAATTCAGTAAAAATTAATGAACCTTCATGAAAGTTAGTGGAAAATTTGGCATTTACATGAGAGGCAGCATTCAAAGTGAGGGATAATTGAAGAAGAAGGGATAGTGTAAATACTCTATCAGTATTTTTATTTGAGCCAGATGCATAATTCATTTGACCACATTAGTTAAGAGTGACAAGCTCAGGCTGATAAAATCCTTATGTCTCACCAGGCAATGGTGTATTTTGGGTACCTATTAAACTCTGATTTTTGGGGAAGCAATTGAGTAGTTAATCTCATCAAATCTAATACTAGATATGTACTGAATATCTAAGGTAACTACCTGCTTTGGTATCTGCTTTTGTTCTTCAACAGCAAATAGGCTGTGATTATTATTAAAATGTATTTGTTTTATTAACTATTGAGATTAGCACTTCCAATGAGAGTCATGCAATACAAATGCCCATAATGTTTACTACTAGTGAGGGAACAAATGGGAATATTTAGATTAATAATTTCCAGGTTCAGTAGTACTGGTTTGCAGGATAAGGCCCTAATATGTTATAAATATATGCAGTTTTTTTAACCTCTCTGTCTTCAAAATGGTGATAAGATTGGCATGAGCAATTCAATAGAGATTCATCTAAAAATATTGAAAGTTTTCAAACAGTGGTAACAAACACCATATTTCTTTAATTTGTAAGTGCAGAAGAGGATACTTTGATGAGACAGCATTTTTAAAGCTCACATACAAACCAACCAATTCAGCTCAATGCATTTCTAACTTGTAAATGCATGCTGCAATCTCAGCCTCCTCATTTTTTTAGGAATCCAATAAACCCAGAACAGAATTTTTTTATTGAGTTCAATGTAGCTTGAGGTCCAGGTCTGATTTCATTACGTTAGTTTCAATTTGATTCCACATGCTGTTTTCTAGAACTAAATGACTTCCAAAATAAATACTTTACGCTACCCGTTGGTTTCCTATTGTAATACTAGATACTTTTAAGTGAATCAAGTGTGTGATGTACCAGACAGACAAGTTCCACAATTTCCAAATATATGAAGAAATTAGGTTTTCATGATTATCTGGGTTTACTAAAAAAACGGCTGAAGGTTGTCAGCAGATGTAGGTAAAGAATGGATTTTTCAGTTTAATTGTAGCATTTAAACACTAGAAAACCTTTAATTTGGGTCAAACCAAACCAAATAGTTCCTTTAAAATTATTCTGTTTTTTTTGTTTTGAGGGGTTAAATTAACCCTTTTGTTTAACTTTTCTTTTCTTTAATTTAGGTTAATTTTAAAACAAAATATGTGATATAAAGTTAAGAAGTTAAGTTTCATTTGAAAAATGTTGCCGTTAGATGTTTCAGGAGTTCTAACATTTGACATTTTCAGCTCCCCTCTGCTCCATTTTTTGTCCAAAACTATTTGCCAAATTTGAACCCAATTTAAAAATATTTTTGGTCCCTTAAAAAAATTGCTATCTCCAGATGCAATTTCTATATAAGAAACCAAGCAGAGAAATGAAAGATCTTTGACTTGGTTATCTTTTTTATTCTTTTTACTACAGGGCGTTTGCCTACTTAAAAAAAAGCTTCTATGGTTTGTAAGAACCCTTCTGTCTTCTTGCTCTGTATGACGTAAAGCCCAGCGTACAGGTAGGGAAGACACTATAGTTCACCCCATATCCAACCTCCTGGATCAACAAATCTTCCCTTAAAATATGCCAGAACAGGTTTGTTTTGCAATTTTTCTAATTTATGTTTCATAGCAAATGTGAAATGCTCCATCTATATAACTGCTGGAACATGAAAGGAAGAAGGTGCAGAAAAATGACAGATAATTACTTTTTTCTAAGACTTAAAAAATAACTTTTTAAAAACATTGTTCTATACTGAATTGCATCTGATGCACTTGAGAGACTCTAATGAGTTAGGTATCAAAATGCTTTCTGGACAAGTAGGGGTCATTTCAGTTTTGACTAAATGAACGCTCAGAGGAAATTAACATGCCTGCTGACATTGTCCCGTGACCATACAGCAATTGTATTAGATATATCCAAAAACTTTGTTCTCAGTTTCATGGGAGCTATAAACTTCATTTGATCTGAAACCACTACAGGTTTCCCTCGCTTCATGCTGTGCATGCATTCCTGGAAAACGACGCATATCTTGAATTCACATAAGGGGGACCCACTTTACAATGTAACAAATAGGGATACGTTCCAAGACCTCAACTGTACTGACCCCCAGACCCATTTCTACCACTTTTACAAGACAATTTTGGTTCTCACCAGCAGCTGACAGTACACACAAGCACAGGGTGGTGGTGAATGTTACCATAATGGAGATGGCAACTACAGAAACACGTGTCGCAGACAACAAGCAAGGAGCACAGATCCACACAGGAGACTATATTTTGGTGCACGTCACTCCCACAATGCACCACACAAAGCAGCTGACTGTGGGCTTCTACCACACTGATCGCATAAGAGTGAATTTACCTTACACATAATGAATTTTTGGTATAAAAAGGGTCATAGCATAAGAGCAAATTCACACGTACAGAACCCGCATAAAGCAAGGGATACCTATACAAAGAATCCATGGCTTTATCAGACTGAGAAGTAGACTCTTTGACTGTAAGGTCAGAAGGTCTATAATGCTGCTGTGAACTAGTAGTCATAATTATTTTCTATTACACAAAGCACTTTACGAAAGATTTGTTCTTAGTATCTCCTGTACGATGCATGATCAATCAGGTTTTATGAGGTAACTACAAGATAAATGCTCTGGGGTCCCTTTTACACTTTTACATGTGCTCCATGTAAACCAAGAGCAAAAATGAGCTGTAGTCATTATTCGATCCATTGCTTGGAATCAGAAGGCACCTATACATGAGCGCAGAGGCTGTTCCGATGTGCTGGAATTCCAGTGCGTCAGAGCAGACTTGATAAATCAAGTCTGCTGGAGTGTGGCATTTACCATACTCCAGAAGCCTCCTACACTCATGTATCAGCACCCTGTGCTTAAAAATGGTGGCAGGGGTGCTTGAACTGAAGCTCATCAAATGAGCTTTAGTTTCAGGCACCCCGCCACCATTTTTAAGTGCAGGGATGATGATACAGGAAATGCAAAGGCACTTTAAGTAGAATGGCTGACAGAGCATAGCTCTTAGAACATGTGTAAAAGTGGGAGGCATGGCATTTGAATTAGCATGGCTCTGAGAGCTGCTGTAATTAAAACACCTTTGCATCTCCTGTATCAGCATCCCTGCACTTAAAAATGGCAGCAGGGACGCTTGAACTAAAGCTCATTCAACAAATACCCCTGCTACCATTTTTAAGCATGGGGTGCTGATACATGAGATGCAGGAGGCTGCTGGAGTATGGTAATTGCCACGCTCCATAATCAAGTCTGCTCTGACGCACTGGAATTCCAGCACATTGGAGCAGCCTCTGTGCTTGTGTATAAGCACCTTCTGATTCCAAACAATGGATTGAATAATGACTACAGCTCATTTTTGCTCTTGTTTGATAATATGGGCCTTTAGGTAGATTTAAATACAAATCGAGTAGGACCTTCCTGAGGCTGTCCCCATGTCATGGCACTCTTTTTAGGGTGTGCAAAGACACCTATATATGGAAGGCTATCTCTTCTCTCATATGTCCTCTTTCCAAGTAGACTGACAGATTAGAGGTTATGAAAAATACTGTGTGTGCCTTCATAATCCAGTGAATTTCTCTCTTATCCTGTAAACTTAGAAATTATGATTGTAGTATAGAAATTCTGCAAGTCAGTTTTTCTGCCACTTGCTTGCAAAGTCCTATCATGGGATCCCATTTCCTCTATTACAGTTTATGATAACACAGATACATAAATTTGAGGGGGTGTGTTTACTAACTTTAAGTACAGTGAAATTGTTGCTACACTGAATAGCAGAAGATATTTGGCATTTGCAATACAGCTTCCTGTCCTAGAGATAACATTAGTGGACATTAGGCCTGTGTGAATAGGGAAGTATTTGATTCAGATTTGGATTCAGCCAATTTGGAGGACAGTAATTTGATTTGGAGATTCAGATCACCAAGTAATCATCTCCAAGTAACGTGCCCCCCGTCTTGGCTGGGCAGCTTGTCCCAGCCCCAGCTCCGGCCCCAGCCCCAGCCCCAGCCCCAGCCCCAGCCCCAGCCCCAATCACTCACTCCCCACTGCCTCTTCCTTCTCCCTTCCCCCAACCCTAACAGAATTGCCAGCTAGAGGCAGCTGTCAGATGCCTGTAGTCTATCGCCAAATCTCCGAATTGGACGAATCTTTTCCAAAGCTTTTCCAAATCAATTTGGATGCTTTGAATTGATTCGGAACTTTTATTTGGTCTCCCGATTCAATTCAGATTCAAAGATTCGGTCCCCAAATCGGGCCAAATCCCCTTTGAATCAAATCAGCTACTGAAGCTTCATACAGCCCTAGTGGACATGCAGTCTGGGCATACTTCTAATGAAACTTGTTTAATTTACTCCTTCCTATACATTCTGAGAGTGATGGCATAAGACATCATGGTCATTCCTTATTTTAGGAGTCTCAGCCCAAAGTCTAGTTCTCAAAGAGGAATTCTCCCTCAAAGGAGACAATCCTAGTTAGTTAATGCTAAAACTATTAGTAGTAATGCCACAGGCAGATTTTAATATTATTAAATCTATATTGGAGGATACTTTTATCTATCTACTTAGTATTAGAATTAGCAACAGTGTTACCATTAATAAGGGGGAACTCAGCCTACTATCCCCTGGAAAAAAAGTTATGAAACTTCTATGTATAGATCTGTGGCTCAAGGATTGGACTCTCAAGTCATCTCAAGACCCATCAGTGAGTGGGGTAGAAATCATCTTTGAATTGATGGACTGCCAATGATGACAGCCATTAATACTGAAATGCCCAGGCACTTAAGTCATGGATCAGGCCTCCGCTGTACTAGGCACTCTACAAACAAAAACGGTCATTGCTGCAGATACTTTACAATCTAGGTATAAAACAAGGGACAATAGGTGGATATAGACAAACCAGACAAGGGAGTGCTAGGAAATGATGAGTTAGTAATGCTAAAATTATCAACTCTTATGGGAATCTTTTTATTTCACACTTATCTAGCACTAAGCCCAACAAAGGCCTGGTCTTTAACTAGAACTTCTACCTCCTGTGATAATACACATAATAATAACACTGGTCAGCATGGTAGACAGGGGTCCGAGAACCTCAGCAGCCTAATCATAATCTAAAATTGTATAGGCACCATGACAAAGGACATTTTTAAAGAGAGATTTGAAGGAAGATAATAAAGTAGTTTTATTCCTTCTAAGGGTAGGAACAGCATGAGTAATCATTGGTCAACCCTTTCAGACATTCCTAAAGAAAAGACAGACTGATCTAGCCCTAAAATATAAAATTAGTGCACAAAATCAAGTGTTCCCATGTCCTGGCTTGTTCAAATGACAGTTTCTTTCAATAATGTCAGACTGAATGGGTGCTTTACTGGGCACAAGTCAAAAACAGCTTGATTATTTTTTTCAAGACACTAATTCAGATCTCTTAACATGAAATTCATTCCTTCAGGGATCACTTTCAGTGCGTTTCTCTTAGCTTCACATATCTACTGATTTATTTGCTTTTTTGCCTGTAGAACTTTGTATATATTATTATTAAAGGTATTTGGAAAGTAACTTAATCAATTCCCTCCTTTATCTTTGATTGCCCATTGCTATATATATTTATCAGTGTTTATTTAGCTGGATCTACATCTTTTTGCTCTGTCTTTTAAAAACCTTTATACATAGCTGCTTCAGGATGCTGGAAACCAAACTGACAATCTGGCTTTGGAAGCCATTTCAGACACCCATCTAAAGAGACGTAGAGTGACATTTTCCAGTCTGAAGTGTGAGGCCTACCCTCAGTCTTCTTCAACTGGCACTGGTTTCTATATCTTCTGGGCTTCGCTTTTAGACAGGGGAGAGCCTAGGGTAACAAAAGCAAGAACCTGAGAGGTAATTGGGGCTGACAGAGTGTTTGGACATTCTAGAGATTTATATGTGACAGAAAGCTAAATTTAATGTATCCTGTGGGAGTCTGGACTCACAAACATGATGCTAATATTTTCCACGTTGTGATTCTTAGACAGATTTTTGTACAAGCTTCCTATTTCTCCCCTGTCACTGGTGACAGATTCTGTGGCACTCAGATAAGGTTTTCTTCTTTATCATGCATAATGGCCCATCATTAGGAGATCCTCTTCTCATGATAAAAAACATTTGATATAAACTTAACTGAATTGTCTTTTAAATCAGGTTACTGCAACACATTGTAGCATCTTTCAACCCCCCCCCTTTGTCTGAGATGAATAAAGCTATCTTTAAAATATTAGCCACAATCAAGATATTTAACTGCCCTGACTTTTACACCTGTTAATATAATAAGGAACTCACTGTGTGTCGGCAAGTTCATTATTTTACTTATTTTCTATATTTTGCCACTCTAAATTCCAGAATTAACTACAGAGAAGCAAAATCTGAGCTAAAATTGAGTAAACAGTTCAAAGTTACTTAAAAAAAAAAGTGTCTATATTGTAAGATGCCTCTGTGGTATGGATAATCATGCAAACAATTGGAACAACCAGCTGAATAGGCAGTTTAGGGGCATCTTTATAAAAGGTAACTTTTGTGTGTGAATATATCTCTGGGGGACTAGAAGTACAAGTATCCCATGAGGCTGGCTTTGGGGATAAAAAAAATCTGTTTTCACAACATTTTCAGACCTATTTTAGAGACTCAGGACTACCAAACTAGCCACATGCAACCTGGAGACATGTCTAAATTCTAAAGTCTTCTTCTACCTTCCAGTGGGAGTAAAAAGGTTTTAGTGGATATGTCAATCAGGCCCTAAGCCTTTTCATATTGTCCTGTCCTTCTCTAACCCTTTCTACGGTGCTTCCATGCTATTGTGGACCTACATCTAACAGGCATAATCTGATTCTTTGTGTGGAATATTTTTCACGTTGGGCGCATCTACACGTAATTGTGTGGTGCCTTTGTTACTGTGCCATCATTTAGTACGTCCTTTTGGAAGTACCAAAAGATGGCACAGTAACAGCCTGTACTGTGCTATGCCGGCTGTGCATGGTAATATTTGGCTGCATCACCATAGCAACACGCTATAACGAGGGAGTGCATTGCTATATCGACGTAGTGGCAGCATCATAGTTTTTGCCAATGGACACTACAGCACTGTAGCACATCGCTACAGCGCCATAGCGTCTTGTGTAGATGCACGCTTTATATATCTACCTGTCCATTTCTTGCCTTTACTTTATAATTTGTATGCTCAAGTCTGCATCCACTGACTGAGCATGCCTAGTCATCTGCTGGACTATTTTTGCCATCCATTATGGCTTAAAAGGGGAGATTATACACATTTCATAGATTTCTTAGACACTAGGGCTGGAAGGGACCTCGGAAGATCATTGAGTTCAGCCCCCCGCCCCAGGGGCAGGAAGTCAGCTGGGGTCATAGGATCCCAGCAAGATAAAATTTTATCTTTATCAGTGTTGTGAAGCTTCCATTTATTGTGAATCTCAAAATATTCAGTGTTTTTCTTAAAAATCCTGTGCCTGGAGTCCTGTGACTATAAGACAGACTCATCTTTTTAAATCTTGAATATAAACCCCTCATTTTCCACATTGTAGGGAGAGAAACAAGAACCCTACGGCTCAAAACCCAGAAGGCAAATAGAAAGAACCCAGCATTTATTACTTGTTACAAATACCATAATTTTTGGAATATTTGTCATTGAGGATACTGGACATGGACCTTCCTTGTTCCTCCTGGACTCTGCATTCAGGAAGCACAAGGATTTTTAGTATGACTGGCCATAGTAGGATGAGTGCCGAGCATTCACTCCTCTC
Organism: Alligator sinensis; assembly: GCF_000455745.1. Taxonomy (NCBI): domain Eukaryota; kingdom Metazoa; phylum Chordata; order Crocodylia; family Alligatoridae; genus Alligator; species Alligator sinensis. Next base: position 833,444 of record NW_005842691.1, read on the forward strand.
CCTTTCACCTATCCATGCCACCTTTCCATGTCCACAGTGGGTAAGTCTCTCTCTCCCATTTTTCAAGCTGAATGATCAGCGTGATTTCAACCAGAAATTTTGAAACCAGATGATTTAGGAAAGCTTTGATCAATCAGATTTCAGCCCTGCTCTTTCAGACCTTGATAATCATTGGCAAGCACAGCACTTCAGTCTAATTACAGGGAATTGTCTATGGTATAATAATGACATTTATCCTATCTTTCTGAATCCAAAGAAAAATAAAAATATGAAAAGTCTGTTATCTGAACCAATCCGTTTGGTATCAACTTGCCTAGCTCTTTTATGAGAATCATTTAAGCTCATTGTAAAGTATAAGACAAGAATGAAAGAGTTGATATTGCTGTAAAAAATAAATAAAATACTAAGCTATTTTTTCTGTGGATACTGTGTCCTTGTAATGTGATGTGACTGATGCAACTTGACACAGAAGCCTGGAAAAATATAAAACCACATGTGGTGAGAACCAAGCAAAAAAGCCAACTCTCTAGGCTACTTCCCTTTGTTCAAACAAAAAACACTTTCTTCTTCTAAAATCAAGCTTGCTTTGTTTTACTGTAATTCTAACTCTTTTCTATTAGTAGGAGATTCTTTATTTTTAAGTCATATGGCCCTGGGACAAGATTTAGTTTTCAAAATTAACTGAAATAGTAGAAGCAAGTGAGAAAACCCCTACTGCTATATAATGCTGTGAAAATCCAGAATCCACAACTGACTCATCTTGTTTTTGTGCGGGCTGGGCGCGAGCCGGGCCCTTTTTCATGCTGCACGCAGGCTGCGGCCAGCAGCCCGGGCACGCGGGGTCGGAGAGAGGGCGCGTCAAGCTAGAATTAGGCACAGACTCGTAGCGTTAGATTTAAAGATTGTTTACTTACACCAGAGATGGTTGCAGTGCAGGCTGGAAAACTTGCTTGAGTTGCGGTTACAGACA
>NW_005842691.1:835869-859401 GCF_000455745.1 Alligator sinensis
ACTCGAACCCGGGTAGAAGAGCTCTGAGGTCGGTCATCTGGCAAGGACTCATACGAAGTTTGCTAGGCTCCGTGGGTCCGGTTCTTTTGCGCACGGGAAGGGATACGTCTGGACTGCGATCGACAACGGGGAGAGGCTAGAGGTTGATCAGACCTCTGTTGCCTGCTTCAAATGCGTTGGGTCCGTAAGGATCCGCAGCGCTTAGAGATCTTCACACAGCGTGAAGTCTCCTCCTCCCTTGTTCGTGGAGTCCTCCAACTTGGGCGGAAACCACTCAAGCCTCTTATACGGCTAGCAAGCCAATCACTAGCCGCTACGTGTGAATAATTTAGAACTGGCCAATAATGGGGCTCGAATTAGCATACAAATGGCGGGAACTCTTTGCAACGAGCATTTCTGTGCTGCAACAAAGAAATGCACCCTGCAAAGAAAGCTTCAAATTGGCGAGAAATTCTCCCTTGCACCGGGGTTCTCTTTTGCAGCAGAAAACTCCACCGTGCAAAGAAGCTATAATTTAGCGGGAACAATTTAGCAGTGCAGAAGCACACAAAAACAAAAATCACACCCTTTGGGTTGTGACAGTTTTCAGCTCTTATTGGAAGCTTATGTATATAACCAAATGTGGCATGTTGAACATGGTATAATCAGAAGGTTCAAACAAATATAGACTGTACTTTACAAAACCATCATTAAAAGCTGGTTGACAGGTTTTGGGTCAAGACCAGAGAAAGACATGACTGCTCCAGAATAAAAAAATGCCCTTGTAGTTAGGATACGCCCTGGGTTGCTGAGCTCCTATATTCTAAATTACTTCCCTAAATTCTGTACTGTCAATTCAATCTCTCTTGGGGTATGAACCAATGTAAAAATAAATTGACCAAAATGGGGTAGGAACTTTCCACAGAGCAGATGTAGTACAGTAACTATGTGCCTTCTCTTACTCAGCAGTAAGTGATACTCGCTCAGTGACATGGAGGGAAGGAGTGTCTGCCACTGTGTCTGGCTAGTACTGTTTACAGATGAGTACTCTGAGTAGCATCGCTAGTAGATTAGCTTTCCTAATGCTATTAAATCATCTGGTTTCAAAATTCCTGGTTGAAATCATGCTGATCATTCAGCTTGAAAAATGGGAGAGAGAGACTTACACACCATGGACATGGAAAGGTGGCATGGATAGGTGAAAGGGAGAGGAGTGAATGCTCGGCACTCATCCTACTATGGCCAGTCATACTAACAATCCTTGTGCTTCCTGAATGCAGAGTCCAGGAGGAACAAGGAAGGTCCATGTCCAGTATCCTCAATGACAAATATTCCAAAAATTATGATATTTGTAACAAGTAATAAATGCTGGTTTCTTTCTGTTTGCCTTCTGGGTTTTGAGCCTGTAGGGTTCCTGTTCTTTATGAGACCTACTCGGGCTACCATACACCCAGGTTTTTTCAGACATGTCCACCTTTTTGGCCTTGTCCTCTGTCTGGGTGGGTTTTTTAAAACATGAGCAAATGGTTGGGTTTATGTTTTCCTTCTGCTTTTGCTTGGGGCTGGGGGCAGTGGGGAAGTTGATTGGCTGTCGGGAGATCACATGCTCTGCGTGCAGGCCCCGACAGCTGCTGGAAGGTGTGTGTGTGTGCGAGCAAGCTGTTTGGGCAGCAGGGCTGGGAGGGAGCAGGGGCTGCAGGTCGGGAGTGTGGGGACCTGGCAGGGCTGAGGGGCAGGGGGGATATCACTACCCTCTACAATCATATACCACTCCCCACCCTCCACAGGTGTCCTCTTTTTTGAAATTGGAAACATGTTAACTCTACCTCAGAGGTAGCACCAAAACATCAAAACATACACAATTCTCCTCCAGAAAAAAGAGAGCATGCACTGGTACTTCCTATGCATTGGGCATGGCTGTGTGCTTCAGTACTGCACCAGGGATCACCACAATGCGGAATGCCACGTGGGCTCTGCATAAGCTGACCCTCCCCTAAAATGGAAGGCAGGTGCTGTGCGTGCATCAGGAAGCTCACCCAAGAGCTAGAGCTGACTGGATCCAGCCAGCACCACACCAATGGGTGGTTACATTGCATCAGTTTGGGCAGGCAGCATGCGCAGAAGCAGGCACTCAGCACTCCCTGTTGGGGTACAACGCAGCCTAGACAGGCCCATTGGAACAAAGCTCGCAGGACACTACTTTGCAGCGATGCTAAAACAACAGCTAAAAACATCAGTCATGAAAGTGGAAATGAGTCCCAGGTGAGCTGATGGTGGATGTGTTTTTGTTTACAGGGATTTACGCTGACATGTGCCAGGCCTGGGATACAGAAGACCCTTTATACATGTGTGAGATAAATATCTTGTAAAACCTTCGGTAACAGAACGCCAGGAAGTTGGTTGCTTGGCTCCCCTTGGTGACCCCTTGCATTTTGCAGGCTCTTCACTATTTCATTCGGTTCTAATATCTGCTCTGTAATCTCCAGCCATGCAGTGAAGTCTGTTCCCCAGCCCAGTTGCTCTACCTTTTAAGATCTTTGGCTCCAATCTTGCTGTCCCTGAAGTCAAGGCATATATTTCCATTGGTTTCAATGGGAGTAGGACTGAGTGCTTTTTCCTAAGCCAGGAAGTGACTGTAGGCCTCCTGAATCTGCATTCATTGACCTACCCAGAGACCACCATTGCTGCCCTACCTGCCATCTCACATGCAGCACTGCAGGAAAGAGATAGTTAGTTCCTGACCTTCAAGCACAAAACTCTGCAGAGCTTGGCCACAGCAGGGGATCCAGTCAAGCTGGTTATCAGTGCCCCACTCTAATACACACCTTCATGGCTTATTCACTCCGCTTATAGACTCTGTTTCAGTTAAGTGCAATGGCTGAGTGATTACAAGACTGGACTGGAAATCCAAAGGTGTTTCCCTGTAGAAAATCAAATCCTGTCCACGGGAGAGGCTTGTTTCTTGAGGAAAGACATTAGACTAAATGGCTTTTGGAGACTCTTGCTTTCTTGTTCTATATTAAATGACTGCTCTCTTTTCCACACAGCAGCTGCTGCCGGTGTTCCAAAAAACAGTCTTCCTTTCTTTAAGCAGATACCAAATGCTGTATCCAGAGTGCATTCTCTTCCCTCAAGTTAACTACCGCACCACAGGAAATTTCAGAAAGTCACACCAGCAATTATACCTACTTGTTATATTGTTGTAGGAAAAATAGGAAAAAAATATAAATAGAGTTAGGAAAAAATGTGGTTGGGTGGTAGGGTGGCCATCATAGAGGACAGTCTGGTTGTCCTCTGTCCTCTATTTTTATGAAACCGGACACCTTTATGTCCTCTGTTTTTCTCCCGAAGAGAAAAACAGAGGACATAAAGGCATTGGGTTTCATATCAATAGAGGACAGAGGACAGAGTAGCAGAAAACCGGAATGTACTCTATGGTGGCCATCCTATCTGGTGAAGGCTGCTAATTGTACTTTATGATCATTTGCAACTTCATTCTGATGTGGTTAAACTCAACAAAGAGGGCAGACAGAGAAGGCAGACAGGAGGCCTGCTCCACAGGGAGGAGGGAGGCTCCTTTTGGGATGCATTATTCAGGAGTTAAGGTGCACTCCCAAGCAATTGGCTGTGCCACAGGAGGGTGTTGGAGAGAGAGGTCAGGAGCCAGCCCAACCAGGGAACAGCCCAACAAAGAGGCCAGGGAACCAGCCCAACAAAGGGCCAGGGAACTCCTTGAGATAACTTGGAGGTGCCACCTAGCAAGGGTGAGGAGTTAAAGCCAGAAGATAATGCCATTTGGAGAGGGCAGCATTGTCCACCTGGAATTACAGGGGAATCAGAAGGCCTCTGGGATCATAGGTGCTGACCTGTCATTCTCAGTGTCAATAGAGGAAACAATTTTCTGAGTCTTTAGCTACAGTGACTAGGGTTTAACCCAAGCTCTCTAAGCAGAAGAGCACAGCTGCCTGAGGGAAGTCAAAACCCAGGACTGAGGACCAGTCTGTCTTGGCCTGGAAGCAGGGAGAGGTGAAAGGAATGGTGGTGTCCCTGACCCCTGCTCTCCCTTGGGAGCTCAGGGCCCTTAGGGGCCACCAACGAGTTACTGCACATTAGCATCACAGTTAGTGCTTGCCCATGGTATGTTGCCATAGCAACAAGCACTTTTGCCTTAGCTCTTTGCTACAGTGATATAGCATCTCATGTAGATGAGCCCAGGATGTGGCTGTTGAAAGGGAAAGTGAACAGAGTATGACTAGTTTCCATCCAGGAAGAGCACGCACCAACTGCTGAAACTTCCTTAGCCTGACGAAGGGTTTTTGAACTTGAAAGCTTGCTTAATAACTATTCTCCAACTATTTGGGTTGGTCTAATAAAAGATATCAAATTCACCCAAGGAACCTGGTCTGCCAGAGTATGACTAGGGATTTTCCACTGTTCCTCTCTTACTTACAGCCTGCAGCATTAAGGTCTAAAGAGTAGTTGTAATTCAGAGGCTGTACCCCTAACTCCCATGTCTGCCGCTTGGTTTTGTCACTTAGTCACTTGGGGCACCTATAGACATGCAGCAAGGCTGCTCCAACACACTGTAATTGCAGCATGTGGGAGCAGCCTCGTGTCTGCTGGAGCATGGTAATTACCGTGCTCCAGCAGACTCCAGCATCATGTGTATCAGCATGAAAAATGGTGATACTCTTTCAACTAGCTGTAGTTAAAGTGCCCCCACCACCATTTTAAGCATGGGGACACTGATGCACATGATGCTCCGGGAGCTTTAATTAGAGTGGCTCCAAGAGCTAAAGCACTGCCCTCCCAAACTCCAGAGCATGTGAATAACCACCCTTGGTTTTGTCACTCGCACTGCTGGGCAGCTCGGACTCACTACATGGACTTTGGCAGAACTGTCCCCTCTCTGGCCAGACTAGTCCCCCCATTGTACAGGATGGGGTTCTCTTGTACTGTTTTCTCCAGCCTCTGGCACTGGGCACTGTCAGGGATGGGATACACGATATTCTAGACTATATAGTGAAGGGGCTGCTATGGGTAGGGGAAGAGCCCAGCTGGGTGGGGAGGGTGGGGCAGACATTGAGCTCATAGAGAGGCATTCGTAAAACATCAGGCATTGGGCCAGAGAGCCAGTGACCTCATAGAGGGCTGACATCAGCCTGCAGGGCAAGTTCCAGAACCCCAGGCCAGAGTCTCAGATCTGAACAGACCTTCATGGTAGCAGGTCTCTCTGGCTGAAGCTCATACAGGTGAGGGAGAATAAGTTTCATAGTTCATAGTTTCATCTGATTCCTATTTCTGGTCCCAGGGCCACCTCTCTTATCTGTCCATCCCTCCTGCCCCATAGGTGCCACCCTCAGAAACTCTCAGGTTTGGGTGAAGTGGTGCAGTTGGGTCCCTCTCTCTGCCTGGTCCCCTACCCTTCCTTGTAGTTAATGAGTTCAGGGTTGTGGCCCTTCCCAGTCACAGTCTGTAATTTAGGCCCAGGTCATAGGGCCCTAGCATGCAACAACAAGGTAGTAAACTTTGGTGTAAAAGCCAGTTGTGAGCTCTGCTAGATCTCAGCCAGGTGAGACCCACTGGAATGTTTGGGCTCAGGACAAAATACCCAGTTGTACCCTTTTGGTGGGTGGGGAGCTTCGATCTGCATATTGCCCTGCAGCTCTGTCCATCTCTCCAGCTGTCTGTCACTTGACTTGGGTGCTGCTGCACGGAAAACAAAGGGGCTGCTCCAAGTCTGAGACCCTGGGGATCAAGCACAGACTGCTGCAGACCCAACAAGAGCTCCCCCTACCACTCCTTTGACTTCCACAGGGGCCTTTCCTCCCTGCTCTAGTTCTTCCTTCCCTTCTCCACCTGCTATTTCCCCTATTCCTACACCTGTTCATGCTTATGCAGAGCAGCTGAGCTGTGCCTGAAGGGATCTGGGGGAGGCAGTGAAGGACTGGGATTCTCCTCAGGTTCCTTCCAGGGAGGGCTCAGGTGGGTGACAGAGACTCAGGGTCAGGAAGGAGAAAGATGGAGCAGGAGGAGGAGGGGGTTGAGGAAGGCTAGGGACTCTGTGTCTCTGTGCCTGACAAAGGCCGTGCAAGTGAGAAGCTCATAGAGCTTTGCACCTTTTGGGGGGTGTCTTTTATTGGACCAGGTGTAAAATTTGGGAACGATGTTAGACAAGGTCACAGAAGAAGGACACTTGATGCCCAGAAACTTCTCTAACTAAGAAAAAAGACTGTGACTGGGATAAAAACATGACAGAAAAAATAGAAATTGAAGTGGGAAATTCTTTCCCACCTATACGGTTGGTCCAAGAAAAGATGTCTCTAAAATCACCTGGATCCTTGCATATTGCCCAGACCATCATGGCTACAATGATACTCCAATCCTACTGGGAACAAGGGTATGGCTTTTATTCAAATGAGACAGATATAGCCAATCATGGGGCAGAACATTTGATGCTGGAGACAATGGCCAGGTGGTTGCTTAGCGCAAGGTGATTGTGATCCAATTACATTCCATACTGCCAAGGAGAGGAGAGATTAAACCTGTAATTATATGGCCATGACATCACATCACATGATCAGTGTTTGTAATTATCTAATCCCCCCCAAGTTGAAGATAGGGTTTAACCCAAGCTCTCTAAGCAGAAGAGCAGCATGGCACAGCTGCCCGAGGGGAGCAAAAACCTAGGACTGAGGACCAGTCTGTCTTGGCTTGGCAGCAGGGAGAGATGAAGGCAATGATGGTGTCCCTGATCCCTGCTCCCCCTTGGGCGCTCAGGGCTGGCAGGGGAGCTTCCAGAATCATTCCTATGACGGCCTGAATCATCTCTGACCCATCTCTAATTCATGCCACTTTTCCCTCAAGGGCTGGAAGTACTCTGGTCCTGGGGGAGAGGATACTGCCAAGGCCACTCTACCCACCCCCAAAATTCGAAGCTTTGGTGGAAGATCCCCCAAGTTAGGGCTGGCCCTTAAATAATGAAGATTTCTTTAATATGGGCTGTCTATACACATGTTCATTGGCATCTTAATTAGAATGCCTTGGAGCAGACATGATTAATTGAACCTGCTCCATGTTCTAATTAGTATGCTGCAGCATCACTACAGTGTCACTTGTATTAAGCCCCTGTGCATTTTAAAATGGCTGCAGGGCACTTTAACTAAACCTTATCAAATGAAGTTTAGATAAAGTGTCCTGCAGTCATTTTTAAACATGCGGGGGCTTAATACACGTGATGTTGAGGCATTTTAGTTAGAGCGGCTGATCAAGAACCGCAAACCATATCCCTCCCCCCACCTCCAAGCATGTGTATCAGCAACCATGATTTCTTTAAGCTCTTGCTTTTTGAACTCCCCTCCTCCATAAGTTGGGACAGTTTCCAGGCTGCTGGCTGCCATATGGGCAGAACAGTTGACTGTGATGCCCGCACCCACCAGGAGCTTGCATTGCCTGGCTGAGGGCACAGCTTCTCCACAATGATGTCCTAGTGTAAGCCATAGGCTGTGGGCTGCTGAGACCTGTTCCAGTGAGTCCAGTTTCTGCTCTTTGCTGTTCCTCCTGCACCTCTAGATTCAGGAGTGTTTCCCATCCTTCCCCAGGCCAGGAAGGGACTCCACTGAAACCCCCATACTCATTCTCAGACCTCTAAGCAAGAATGGGCCTGCCTGAACTAGGGCTCAGAGGATGGGAGAAGATGGGGGAGCAGTAGTGTCTGCACTGGCATTCTCCATCATCCTTCCATGTGAGGCATGTTGGGTTACCAGAGCAAGGAGGGAGAGCTGCTGCCTCCTGAGGAGCCTAGGGTTACCATACGCCCAGGTTTTCCTGGACATGTCCTCTTTTTTGGCCCCCTATCCTTGTGTCCAGGTGGGTTTTTCAAATGCAAGCAAATATCCAGGTTTTTACTTTGCCTCTGCTTATCCCAAGCAGAAGCAGCTTGGATGCTTGGGACTGGGAGCAGTGGGCAAGGTGATTGGCTGTTGGGGATTATGTGCTCTGTATGCGGGCCCAGCAAGAGTGTGTGTGTGCATGTGCATGTGCAGGCGCAGAAGCTGCATGGGCAGCAGGACTGGAGGGACTTTGGGCTATGATACGAGAATGTTCTGATGGGATACTTCAAAGCAAAGCAAAACTACACAATTGTAATTACAAGAAAGAAGTGAGAGGAAGTGTCTGGCATGCCACTTAAGGCTTCTACTTTGGTAAAACTTAGCATAGGACAATGTTTGCTTCAAAGTCTTCTTGACTGGTGTGATGGCAGAAGCAAAACAAAGCAAGAGCCCCAACCTCCAGCAGCCCTCTTTTGATAAATTCAGCAGCTCAATAGGACAGGCTGGTAAACTTAGGAATGGGGTGCTGGAAAAGTACTAGCTAAAACATTTGTGTAGGAGACAGATGCTTCACAGACATATTAATTCTGTTTATCCATAATGAATATTAAGGGAGGTCTTAAAATTGTAACATAAACTTCAGTGACCAATGACGTGCAATAAACTCTTGTACAAAACTACTTTTGACTTCTAGTTTAATTTGGGCATTACAAATCTACAGCCTCATTCTTATGGCATTTTCAATGCCCTGTTGGTGCAATATCTTAAAGCTTTCAGAGTTTATAGGGCTGAACATAGTACATAGCAGAAATTCCTGGCATTTTGTATCCATGCTATGCTTCACATTATTTATCCTTTTAAATACAGTAATAAAAGCTATCCCATATTATACCCTTCTAAGGTACTCTGTGTGTGTGTGTGTGTGTGTGTGTGTGTGTGTGTGTGTTGTGTTTTTAAAGGTCTTGTGATTTCAATACCACATCCTATTTTTGGAAAATGGTATATGTTATATTAAGATCAGACCATGAGAAATCAGTTAACATTTTCTCCTGCTGTGCTTTTTGTAACTTGTTTTTTTGTCCTGTGTTATGTAATGAAAACTTAACAGTGGTTAAAAAGCATTGAGAAGCTGCCAGAGAATTTTGTTTTCCCAAATACTTTTTTATTGTTTATTTTGCCATATATATTTTGCTCCTCTACAACATTTTTGCTGTTTTGCATTAAAATAATGTGATCTGCTTTTCTTGGTTGCCACAACTTCCCAAAGTCACTAATTATGGCTTCACAAAGTATTATAAACAGAACATGTTTAATTTTCTCATATGTCAGAGTTATACCTGCTTCAAATTCATCAGTGTCTTTGTGTTGCTGTAAGCACTAGGTTATTCTCTAGGTCATACTTTGTTTTGCATATCATTGTGGAAAATGAATTTATGCAACATCAACTATTTTTTCTACATTGACATAAGGTATCAGCTTTCTTTGAATTTTTACCTTTATCTGTAGGCTATTGCAATAGATTTCTGATGATTTCTCATATGTTCCATTGTTGAAAATGTCTTTGCTGCTTCAATTTTTATGTTGACATTTTCAGGACCAGTTTTAATTTCATTCTAATTTATTCTGTGAAATGACCTTTCCCTATTTTATGTTTAAAATACCACCTTTCACCCCTATCCCAGTAGTGAATGAGGTTGGTGTGAATAGAGTGGAAGAGTGAGCCAATCAAAAGAAAGAGTATTGAAAAGGCCAAAGTGCAGTACAAAATGGTAATTCACAGGCTTGCCTAATTAACACTTCTACTTTATTCCCAAGATAAGACATTATTTTAAAAGTACATTAACCCCTCCTGTTAATAACATAAATTTACATATTAACTCAAGAGAGATTTTTTTCCCTTTTAGTTCTGATTTTGAAGCTCTGGCAGCCAAGGCACATATACACATGATGGCTGTCATGATGTACATGAGACAAGACTGTTATCTGTGTGGCTTCATGGCATCACACATTACACATGCACCAGTTTTGGGGGTTTTAGATGAGTTTGCATCGTTGCAAACTATCCTACATCCAGATGCAAACTGCAATGATGCAGCTGTCAGCTCGCCCCCTGGCTACAGGAGAGGCAACAAACGCTGCAGAAAAAAAGGATCAGGCCCTTCTGCCTTTAGTAGGTACCTGCTGAAGGCAGAATCAGTGAGGGGCCCAATCCTTTTTTAATTTTTTATTTTTGGTGGACCCTGCTTGCCTCTCCCACGGCTGGGAGGTAAGCTGCTGGTGGGCCGAGCGGCTCTTGAGCTGTGGGGGCCTGGTCAGAGGCAGTACCTGGCCTGACCCAACTGTTTTCTGAGCCTGCCCGCTGGAAGCCTACTGGACACCGCTCCCCAGGTGGGCTTGGGGAACAGTTGGATTGGGCCAGGTGCTGCCTCCGAGCTGGGGCAGCACCTGGCCTGCTAGCAGCCCACTTGGGTGGCCCTGGGGGCTGCTTGGCCCGCTGGCAGCTTCCCCCCAGCTGTGTAGGGGGGGAGAGGGCAGGCAGGCTGCACCGAAGACAGGATTGGGCTCCTCACTGCTTGTGCTTCTAGAAGCTTGCTGCAGCTGGCTGGATGCCTGGGGCTGCCTGGAAAAGGGCTAGATTACCCCAGGGGCAGCAGAAGGGTGGCTGGGCACTGGAGTGGGGGAGAAGGTGGAAGGGATGGCATGCAAGGTGCTAGAAGCCTGGGTAGACAATGGGAGAGTTGGATCAGGGCCCTGCAAGCTGGGATCACACCCAGCCAGCTAGCAGCCTGCCTGGCCATACACAGGGGGTGCCACCACAATAGCTGGAAGGACTATGCCCTGCTACAGCTCAGAGGCCACTCAGCCCACTGGTAGCTCACTCCCACGGCTGCAGAAAGGCTCCAGCTCTGATAAAAAGAAAAAAAAAAGGGTTGGGCCCCTCACTGTAATGTGATGGAAAAATTGAAATGGTGGGTTTGAATTAAAAACCCACCATTTCAATTTAGGGGGCATAGAATAAAACCCTGAGGACTAAACCCCCATCATGTATACAAGCACTCCCAGAGATCATTGTTCCTATCTAGTTGTGTTCAGTGCAAAATCAGTGTAGGGGAGAGTCTGAGTAGCTTCAATCCTCCATGATATTTTCTTGCCCCCGAGGAATCAAAATGAGGCTGTGGCTGACTCAGTCCTTGGAATAACAACAAACACAAGGTTGCTCCAGTTTACATGCAGCTGTCTGAATAGGAAAAACTTTTCATGTGGGTGGGTGGGTGGGTGGGGCTTGGAGTGCTCTATTTCCTTGATCCTTCTGGAACAGGACAGACATGTTAGGTGCACGTATTAGGTTTTGTTTGGACTGTTTGTATGTCACTATTTAGGGGTAAACTGTTATATATTGTAAGTTACTGAACTCACCATTGCTGGCAAAAAAAACCCTAATACTAATAGACCTGGTACAGTTCTTCCATCTGTTTATAAAAACAGGATTTGGATATTAGATTAAGGGAGACTGCCACCTTTTGAATGTTCTTATGCTTTTCCTGTGTATATCTGTGAAATTCAGATGGAGGTGTGCAGCAGGGGAAGGATGGAAGAGATCTGCTGGATGCTCATAGTATGAATGGCAAGGGATGTTGCAGTCTCAGGATTGCAGTTGAAATGCTAGAGCGACTGTAGTGGATTTCACCTAAACTATGGTCTGCACTGGGCTTAGTATAACTAAGTGTGAACTAATTATTGTTTTGCTATAATTATAGGAATGGATAAGATCCTAGTGGGGCTACCAAGAAGCATATTCTGCCTACCTCCTCCTGCTTTGGATGCTTCAAACCAAGAAATGAGGGGTGAATCAACCCTGGAGGTACCTGCTACTATTGTCAACCGCACTAGAGCGGTGGAGGGCTGGGGTGGGGTGGGGTTCTGGTCAGCTTCATGGCCTCATTTCTGGGTTTGTTGCCATATGCAGAGTGGGAACACATGCATGGAGTCGTTCTAAGGATACCAGAAAAGCCTTATAGACATATCCTAAGTGGACTCCAATGGAATCCTCGTTAAAGCTCAAATATTGTGGTTTTATATACATTGACTATTGAACCAATTCCTGATTCCACACATTGTCTGAAGGGGAACTAGAAAAAAAAAAAAAAGGAAAAATATATTATTCCAACCTGTCCTACATAAAGAAGTATTTACACTCAGTAATGGAAATATTACCTTTATTAAGTATAGGCAGTGTCAACTTTACTTTGGTTGGTTGCTTGAACTGAAGTCCAGATCAAGCACTTCAGCAGCTCACCTCCTAGCCACGGGAGGGGCAAGCAGGGTCCACCAAAAAAAATAAATAATAATAAAAAAAAAAGGATCGGGCCCCTCACTGCTTCTGTGTTAAGCAGGTACCTACTAAAAACAGAAGGGCCTGGTCCTTTTTTTCTGCAGAGCTTGCCCGCCTCTCCCATAGCCGGGGGGTGAGCTGATAGCTGCATCATTGCAATTTGCAATGTTGCAAACTATACTACATCCAGATGTAGTACTGCCCTTCTTCATACTAGTAGGAAGGCAGCTAGTATTCCCACCCCAGTGGTGATGTGTGAGGAAGAAATGAGGTGAAGCAATAAATTCCAACTGCCCAAGTTATAGCCTCTCTCAGACTTGTGTTATAGAGCTCTGGGGCTTTTTTAATCCCCACCCCCCTTCCCCATTGACCCTTATTCCTCAGAGAGGGGGACCTGCAAGTTTCCTATGCCATTATATCCTCCCTTCATGGAAGATTCAAGATAAGGACCACTCAGCCAATTCACACCTTGAGGGAATTTGACTTAGGGTCTGTATAGTGCTTTGGTATTAAGTGGTACTTTCTCTGTAGAGTTAAGGATATTGGATAGTATTTTCAAAATAATCAATGTTATTTTCTAACCCAAATGTTTCCCATCTAGGTGTTAAAGGAAGCATTACAAAACTGTATGGCTTTTTACAACCCAGAAATTACTTAACACCCCTCATTTTGGCTCTGTTCTCTGTGCTCTTTTTTGGGTGATAATTACCTCACTAGAAGAGAACGTGCTTGGTTAGCACAGTGGGCAGAGAACTGCTAGCTAGAGCAAGTCATTATATTATATGACTGAAAAGTGTGCTTGAAATGTATATCATGGTGAATGTGCTTTTTAGTCTGGTAACTGAGAAAACCCTGTCTCAGCACGTGAGATTTTCAAATTACTTTGTTTAAACAGTGGTTTTATAAAGCCGCTTTCAGATTATGTTTGGAGAAAGGCTTATTCTACTGATGTCAGTAGCCACATTGGATTGGGAACAAGTTGCATGTTGTTAGATAACCTGGAAGATCAAACAGATGAACAAGAATAGCATTCTTGCTTGCTTTGTTTTGCTTCAATAATTCATATGATGAGGGACAGAGAAAAAAAGTGTCAGTCTGAAACTTTGCCACTAATAATCCTTCCTGTTAATATAAATATTTCGGTTAGCATCTTTTGTCTATCTAACCTTCAACCTCACTCTTTTGTATAGTGTTTGACAACAAAGTGGGTCACTCTTCCACAATTATTGTCCTGTCCTCCATTGTAATCAGTGACAGTTTTCCGGTCACACCTCCCCAGAGCAGAGTGAGAATATCCTTGCATTCTTGTTGTGGAAAAAGAGCAGAAAAATGTCTTACTCTGACACCTGGGCATTCCCCAACATTGGGGAATCCCTATATGACATCAAGTTGGTAGACCTAGCTTTACATAAACTTTTTCCTGGTCCTCTGTAGTGTAGAGCATGCTGGAGGTACACCTTGAGTCTAGCCAGCAAGCTGAAATGCCATCAAGCAGGATTTAGTCTGTGTATTGGGGAGCACAATTCTACCCCGCCAAGGACTAGAGATCTGGACTGGTAACATTTTGCACTCATTAGGACTGTCTATATGTTCATTAATGTGCTGTAATCACTGTACATTAAGTACTTGGTTAACTAAGTACTAAATTAATGCACAGTAACTCGCACTACTGCACAGTAGTGCTGGTGCTTAGGTTTTTAGTGACGCTTAATGTGCACTAGTTTAATACTACTGAACAGTAGCGTATTAGCATTGGTTTTACCCAGCATGCTACTGCATAGTGCTATTAGGCTATAGCACAGTAGATGTGCCCACTTTGCACTTACTTTGCACAGATGTAAGTAACCATAGAAAGTAACAGGCAGTGGTAAATCAGGCTCTGAAGAAGGCTAATAGAAAAGAACCAAAGCAGAACTGTCACAAAAAGACAGTAAAAAGCTTTTCTAAGGGCAGAAGAATGTTTAGCATAGTACAATAAATTCCTAATGTAGAAAAGATGTTTTAAACACTGAATTTAGACACCGTGGGGGAAACAGCAGATGTCTGAATTGTGCTTGAGTAAGAAGGCTTTCTTCAGGGCAGTGCATTTTTAAACTTAAAACAGTACTTTTCAAAGGTACACTGAAGACATAAGACAATAACAATGTGCATGCAACAAACCTGAGACAATTAAATAAGGATACAGGGATTTGGGGGCCGGAGCTAGTGATTCACTCTACCCAATCAATTCTAAACATTTTTCTTCATAACTTAGTTGACACACCTCTTGACCAATTTCTTTCCTAAAACGTGAATTAAACCAGTGTTATTTGATCACTTCCAAAAGAGGTTGGCATTCAAGGTTCAATATTGATAAAGAGAATCAATATTTAATGTAATTTTCTGGAAGAAGAATATGAAAGTAGAGCTCTGCTCAGAATGGCTATAAGTAGACATTATAGTTTTATTATAATAGGACTTTCAGTGCTTCAATAACAGAACACATGTATTACACTAAATAATGGTCTTAGGAATTCTAGTTTTTGCCCTGCTTAACTAATCATATGTTTTTTAATTATTATATATTCTAGAAATATTTTTTCTTTAGTTGGTATTATATGGTCTAACCCTAGGGATTCCCATTAAATATATCATCCTTATAAAAAATCCACATGGGTTTTCTATATGATGAGTTCTTATGTTGGATATAGTTAATGGGAGAGACAGGAAAATCATGTACATTTGAAAACACCCAGGCTGAGACACAGTAACAATATAAAATATGTTTTAAAAGCTCAAAAAGAAAGCAATCAATTGAAAATAATAGCCTATTTTAACAAGATCAGGAAGCAGGTAAGCTGAATCCCTGAAGCTTGGAATGGTCCCATTGGATGATGTTGTTTTTCCTCCTTATGTGAGTATGATAGTGATAACCAGGGATCCTGGTTTTCCCTGATAAAAAACAAATCCCCAATTTTTGGCTTAAAAAATGTAACAAAATCCATATTTTTCCATGATGAAAATTAAACGCTACTAATATATAGGTATATCTTTCATTTTAATTATGGAAAAATGTGGATTCTGGGTTAGTTATTTAAATCTGAATATTGGTGGGATGGGGGAGGGGTTATCAGAGAAAACCAGGATCCCTGGTGATGACACTACAGTGTGATGGATGTAGATATGCCTTTTATTGCATTTGTAAGTAAATTTCTCTCTCATTTTAGGCTAGTATTTTAGACTAATCCCATAATACTGCATGGGTATTTTTTGTCAAGTTACTATTACTCAGAAGTGATAATTACTCATTATTTCTGTATCGTATTCTATACAATGCTGTATTGCTTATGAATTTCACTTCATTGTGACTTCTGCATTTTATTTATGAGAAAATCTACAAGAATAAGAATAAGGAAATGTAAATATTATATGAAACTAAAATAAATGTGAGAGTGGGTGGTATTTTCAGCAGGGAAAGCATCACTTATTATGTTTTCCATACTCACTGTCATTGTCATTGCAGTCAAGCTGGCTTTTAAGATAATTAGTAATGGGAAAAAAACACTGTGGGCACGTCCCGATGAGCACACACGGGCAGGGGCATGCATTTGCTGTGGCAAAAATAGTAGGGGCACAAATTTGTGCTGCTGCTTTTTGCCTCTGTGCATGCCCCTGTGCATGGGGCTTGGTATAGGGCAAAATGCCCCACTTCAGGGAAATGACCATTTCCACACTCCTTCCACCTCCCAGTGTCTTGGAGAATCTGGGGGACAACTAGAGGAGGGGAGACACTGGCTGGTAGCCAGAGCATCTCCCTGGAGGACGCAGCTTCTGTCTGCTGGTGCATACTGTGCCATGTTTTTTTAGGTGTTTTTTTTTTGACACTGGGATCTCCAGGTGTCAAATTTTGGCACCGTTACAGCACGGTGAATGCTTGCACCTGCACTGCATGCAGTTTGCAGCATCTCAACAATGGTGAGGTGCTGCAAAACACATGTGCTCACTTGCATCCCATGAGAGGAAAGCTAAAGTGTTTCTGTCCCTTTGTAAGAACCTCCGTTTTCAAAGCTCTGTCGGACTCTGTCCCCTAGGCAGCTAGGTATACTTAAAAGTTACATTTACGAACGGACTCTGCAGAAAACAGTCATTCAGTACACCACATCATTGATATTTAGGGGCTAACATTTGGGTGCTGAGATTTGGGATTATAAAATCCTCTTGGAAAATGTCACCTTTGTTCAAAATGATTCCCATCAAGAGCTAGCAATGTTCAGATCCACTCCCTTATCTCCGATGCTGTCTAGTACCATCTCAACCTGAGATGTTCTGGTGTTTGGGATTGTAAATGCCCCTTGGAAATTGTCACACTTGTTCCAGGTGATTCCCTGAGACCTCAAACCTAGTTCACCTTTCACCAACTGGACACCTAGCATTCCTTCCTTCTGGTTTTGCTAGTTAACATTGCGACTGTTTCTTATGCAACAGGAAAAGGCCACCCAGTACTTTGTCTGTACTGAAGAGACACAACTGTCTGCCAGCTATCTCTTTTCTTACTTTGATCCAGTGTGTAACTTGACAGATAGCAGGTGTCTGTGGCCTAAATGCCCATGAGCATTTGCATTATAATCATGTGTTGGGTGAGTTCTGTAGCATTTTCTTATGCAATCCCATCTCAGACTAAGCTGAAAATTTCTGAAATTTTCAGCCTGACATAGCCTACATGGAAAGGTGTGATCTCGTATTTTCAAAACCACACCTTCATGAAAAATAAACTTTGACTATGCCACAGAAAATCTGCCAGTAAAAATTTAGTGTCTGGGACCCCTATTATGCACCCAAGTTGACCTCTTTCAAAATACTTGAAAATATAATTGCAGTATTTGCCAAGCTCTATTATATTTAGGTGTCCTTTTGTGCTTTTTAAACAAGAAAACACAAAAATAAGTGTTAGCCATATAAAAAAAGGTCCATACTTTCCTCCTCATCATAGTTTATATTCATAACCTAGGTTTATTTATTTTAAAATGTCAACATCTGCTTCAGAAAAAAAAAGAGCAACCAGGACTGGAACATTTATTGGAACCATGTGGGGAGGTGAATAAGTGTTACTAATTCTGTTTTGTGCTGGTGTTTTCTGCAGCTGTAGTCTTTAAAAGGATCAATTGCTGATAAAATCCTTTAACAGTTTGCAAATGCAAATTTAGGAACACTTTTTTTCATAAATAAAATATGATCATGTACATGGCTGTTGTGACACACACAGCTGTCATTTATACAGATGCTGGCTTTTTAAATATGCTTAAACAACTTTGCCCTTCAATAGTTTGTAACAGAATGAAGCTTTTTAAAAATATTCTGTCATTATAAGAAAGGAGTTTCATTTAAACTACACTAAGGAAAGAGTTGGAGAGCCACTTTGTGTGGCATCCAGGCGTCACCAAACATTTTTTGTCTCCTTTTATTTAGTTTTGAAGTTCTGTGTTTTTCACATAAAATCTTAGGACATCTATACATGTTCTCTGGGGGGGGGCGCTTTAATTAGAGAGGCTCTGAGTGCTGCTCTAATGAAAGTGCCCACAGTGTCATGTGTATTCATTATCCTGTACTTCAAAATGGCGGCCGGGGTGCTTTAACTAAAGCTATTTCGATGAGCTTTAGTTAAATTACCCCGCCAACATTTTGAAGCGAGGGGATGCTGAATACATGTGACGCAATGGCTGCTGGAGCATGCTAATCATGCTAATTAGCATGCTCCAGCACACTTGCAGCAGACTTGATTGAGTCTGCTCCAACGCATGCTAATTAACATGCATTGGAGCAGAGGCCTGCCATGTGTGTACGTGCCATTAGAGCCTGAGCCAAAATTGCAAAACAGCTTCACTAACTTGTATATGAAAGGCTGCTAGTCTTCCTTGGCTGACTTACTTTCTGGCACTGGGAATGAAAGAGATACTTGAGTATCTTCAGTGGACCTGAGTCCTCCGCTAAAGCTAGAATTTTCAAAAACCCCCTTGCTAATTTTTCTGTCAGATCAGGACTGTGTGGTATTTCCCAGTAGGGAAACACAGATAGCCAATTAACATGTTTAGGGTGTCTCCACTCTCAAAGGGGTTTCTTTTGAATACAAAATTTCAAAAAAACAGCCTAGAATTAGGAGAGACACAGACACAGCAACTCCTAGCTCAAACTGTGACCATGCAATGCAGGGCAGAAATGCTGAAGGAGTTCATGAGACCCCGACTGCAAATGATAAACCATGGCCAATGGCAGCTGGAGTGTTGTCCACTTTATATGTATATTTCTTTCTCATAATATCCTTGTAGCCTTGAAGGAGATGAGCCTCCTCACATCTTGGCTGTAGCTATTGATGTTAGCACCTAACTGAGATGAGAATAAAGATTGGCAGCTTAAATGCGCCATAGCCTGCTTGTCGTTGACTAAACACTCTTGGAAGAATGGGAGTGAGTCCAGGAGTGAGTCCAAGCGGTGTCTTCCTGGTGGAGCGGGGCCTGTTTGGGATAAGAACCTGTGGGAACCACAGCTGCCATATTCCAGCTCAAGGCAACTCATACTCAAAGAAGGATCATTCTCTAAACCATCCTGTGCAAGTGTTTGTCTCACTTATTCTTAAAACCATGTGAACAACCCTCTTGCACAACTACCAGGCACACTGACCAAAAACATAGAAAAATACCCTAATTTGACAAAAGGAATTGGTGGGGGAGGGGGGTGGTGATGATACTGTCAGTGTCCTACCACAGTAAGGACAGGAAGTCCAAGGAAGAGGACCATGCCTCCCTGCTACAGAGGAAGGCTAAAAAGCCTACAGCTCATGCCAATCTGAACATAAGGAACAATTTCTTCCTGATCCCAAATGTGGTGATCAGTCTGACACTAAGTTGAGGGGCAAGACCCTCTAATCAGGGATCTCTGGAGAACAGCAGCATTGGCACACACTGCTTCTGAGGGAGGTGGGAAAAGCCCTAATATCTGTAGAAACAGGAGAGGAAAAAATTTCTTCTTGGCCCCATGTGGCAACTAGCAAAACCAAATACCTGCCCCTCCTTACTGGAACCTGGGGATTGCAAACACAGCTCCCCACCACACACACTGTCCGGAGAGCCAGAACTCCCCTTTCTGCCACCCTGTCTCCTCCATAAACTTGTCCCAGTACTTTGATCTTGTTTTATAACCAAGCTAATGGTGGAGCTCCGCTTCAATCTGCTGCTCCTCTCCAATTTCTACCTGCTCTGTGCTGCAGATCGCATCTGAGAAATTTCCAAGTAATGTGTGCATAGAACTACTTTTCTGCATTTTTAAGCCAAGATATTTGAAGACCGTACTTAATTGCCTTTTCTGCAAGCTGAACATGCTTATTTCTATAAACCTCTCCTCATAGGACTTGCCTTCCTAGCCCTTCATCATTTTTGTCACCTCCCTATGGAGTCTCTCTAACTTCCCCATGTCCTTTTTTAAAATGAAGAACCCAGAGCTGCACAGTGCACACAGTACTCTAGATGAGGCCTAACCAATACTGAGAGTGACACTATCACATCCCATGTCTTACACTTGATACTGCTATTGATTTAGTCCATTGATTTCACCTTTTTTTGCAGCTGCATCATGTTGCTGAATCATATTTGCCTAACACATACTTTCACTAAAGTTGCTGGATAGCATATAAGATTGCATACTGGCCTCATTTGACTTACACTGGATGTTTGATTTGAATGCAAGGTTACAATGATGGAAGAGATGGCATCTTTTGTTTTATCTGTGTGACATGTCCTTCAATGAAAAAAGCTACTGAAAGAGGTATAAGGTCACCTTAATGAAAATAATTGGTTTTAACCTTAAATTATTCATATGCCCCTAATTAAAGTTGCAGGAAATTTTTCAGTCAACTATTTACACACAGAAAATGTAAACTCAGAACATGTAAAAATATTGCAAATTAATGTTTAATATTTCAGATTGTTTTCACTAAAAAACTTCCCAAAGCTGAACCAGTCAAAAAAGTCAACACTTTCAAAATAATGTTCTAATTTGTCATTTCGAAATGACTTCCCACTTTGAAATTTGCCCAATTTTAATGTATAAAAAAATATATAAAAAAGTAACCTCTCTTAAAAGGAAACATTTTTTTGTATTTGTTTTTTGTTCCTAAAAAAATAAAAGATTTTAATTTTGGTTTGTCTTGGAATTTTCTTTTTTAATCTTTCAGATTGGCTGGGAGGGGGGGCAGGTAAAAGGTTATATATGCAGTGCCTGAAATCATCAGTCCTGATATGAATGCATGAATGCCTGAATTGCAGCCAGAAAGGGAGCTGTTGGGATACAACTGTTTGACAAGTCCTTGTGCCTTCCTTTGTCCAGGCTGGTAAAAGCAAGTATTCAGGTGAGCTTGTAGGGATATCAACAGTCATCAAGGGAGGCTAGTTCCTCAAGTGCCACAGTGAATTCCCCAATGAATTCCACATTTGTGGACTCCTTGAATTTGCTCCATGGGGCCAAATAATAAAAACTGGCTGTTGTGTAGCCTGAAGGATTCAAGGACACATTGTGCTCACTGTTGACATATCTGTACTGCCTTCCACTGTGCTAGAAAGTGTTGCTGTGAAAACACACCTCACCCACTCATTCCCACTCTTCATGCAACAAATGCCAAATGTAATGTAGATGCTCTTTGGCAAATACCCAGACTATGTTCGCTGTCACCCAGACTTTCAGTTTGGTTGTGTTCATTGGCATGCACCTGGCACTATTCTGGTGGTGGCTTCAGTAGCTGTTGTGGTTTAATCACAAAGCAGTCCTCATAATAAAAATACACAGGGACATGCTTAAACATGCTTAGTGTAGTTATGTACACGTGTAAGTATTGAACTTTCACATTTGTAAATACTGAATACCAGTACAATAGTTTGACAAGGTTATTTGGGTAAATTCAATATCTTTTATTAGACCAACTCAAATAGTTGGAAAAATTCTTCTTAGCAAGCTTTTGGGCACAAACACCCTTTGTCAGCCTATGGAAGCGTCTGCAGATGGTCTGTGCTCTTCCTGGATGGAGTGGTAAAACAGCCAGAGCCCAGCACGTAGGCAAGAAAACCAGTCAGTGAGAATGTAAATGGAGGTGGTCAGTAGGTGAGAGACGGTGTGGGGAAAGGGGGAATAAATGTAGCTGTAGTTAAAGGATGAGATTGGGGAGTGCAGGGGGAGAAGGGAATGAGAATAGCTGGTAAAAAGTGGAGGATTTGCCTGGGGAGTCAGATGTTAGGAAGGTTATAATGTGTCATAAATCCAATGTCTATATTTAGTCCATGATTTTCTGTGGATTAAATATAGTCATTGGATTTATGACACATTATAACCTTCCTAACATCTGACTCCCCAGGCAAATCCTCCACTTTTTACCAGCTATTCTCATTCCCTTCTCCCCCTGCACTCCCCAATCTCATCCTTTAACTACAGCTACATTTATTCCCCTTTTCCCCACCACTGTCTCTCACCTACTGACCACCTCCATTTATATTTTCACTGACTTTCTAGTAAGTCAGACTTCACTGACTTACTAGGCCAGAGGCCTAGTACTGGCCTCTGGCTGCTTTATCACTCCATCCAGGGAGAGCACAGACCATCTGCAGATGCTTCCTCAGCCTGATGAAGGGTATTTATACCTGAAAGCTTGCTAAGAAGAATTTTTCCAACTATTTGAGTTGGTCTAATAAAAGATATTGAATTTAATAAAATAAACTTGTCTGCTTATGTCCTTAGACCAACACGGCTACAACCTACTCCCCTGAAACGTGGAATACTATAGTTTGGTGTTTAAAATATATAACCAGGACAGACCCAATGTTTCATATTTTTTGCTATATAAGAATTTGCAAACCCAGACATAGTCATTTTAGCCACAAGCTCAGGATTTTACAAAATCTAACTTAATTCCCCAATATAACTTATTGTCACTTCTAACACCCACATTTTTTTCTATTTGGGGTGCTGCCTCCATGGGGTCTATTAATCAGTGCAGAATGCTTTGTGATGCATCATCAGCTAATGATAGTCTAAAAATACCTTTAAAATAGCACAAAATGTTCAGGGGAAAAAGCAAAATGAGGTTATCAGGACAGAAAAAAGAGAGTGGAGATAAATCAACTAATTCTAAAATGTGGGAAAAAAACCTAAGAGAGCTCAAGACATTTGAAGCAATCATGATAGTGTTAATGTCAAATAGCTGTTAACTTGAGCTTTAACCAAAATCAGTTTGGGAGACTGAGTAACATAAAAGTATCTCTTTGTACCAATCATCACTGATGCAATGTAACAGGAGTGTTGTACCAATCATCGTTTTACATCATCTGAAGCCTGACAATAGAACTGCCTGCTAGACAGACCTGCAGACAGGCAGTTAGAGCACTCACATCAACCTGAAATATACTGACATATCAGAGCAGTGGTTTGGTTTTATCTCTCACCCACCCATAGCAATCTGTCTGGCTATATCTTCAAGCAGTTTGCCTCATGTGCAATACACTGAAACTAAAAGTGTCAAGACAAGGTTCTGCAGGAAATGCAAGACTTCCCTCCAGAAAATCCCAGGCCTGTACTTCCCTTTTCTTGAAATCCCCCATGCTGTGGATTTTACCAGGGGGTTAATGGGAATATTAGGTATATCCCTAGTGTAAGTGATTCCTGTCTGCTAGATGAGTCTTCTTGATCCTTATGGCAGTTGGATATATATTAGAGTAATCATCCCTCTAGCTTAATTTATGCATGTACACTTGGCTGATCCCAGCCAAGGGAGTACAAATATTACTTAACATCATCTTTGCCTCAGCCCACTCCCCATTGTCTTATGCCAGAGAATCTCATCCCGGATATTTTTCTCATACAAACCATTTTGGTGTGTGTGATCCACCTCCACAAGGTTAATATGAAGGGGTGGTCTTAAAGTCATACATACTTCATCCAGTTGTTGTTTCATTTGGCCCCAGAAGAATAAGTTCTTTTTCAAAAAGAAACCTAAGTGACTGTCCAATTGCAGCCTGCACTGTTACGGTGACACAGAAGTATAATTTGAAGATCATGTCACGGCTCTTTGGTCCAGAGCACCACTGACTTCCAATCAGAAGCCTCTCTCTTTCCAGGAGGTTTACAGAGTAGGTGGCTGGAAATCCAGATTCAGCATACAAGTGATGATGATGATTTTGATCATAACAATAATAATAATGTAATAATAATAAATCCTAGCTGTGGATGACCAGAATTTCCATCTCTCCATAAATTTAATTTATTTGGGATGTCACTTTATTTGAGTTGGTCATTTCTGGTACCTGTAAGGGGCCCCTGTTATGTTTGTCCCAGGAGTCATAAATAAATAACTACAGCCACAAGTATGGGAAAGAG
>NW_005842692.1:0-7704 GCF_000455745.1 Alligator sinensis
TTTGGGCCCCATACTTCAAGAAGCATGTGGAGAGAGTGAAAATATCTCAGCACAGAGCAATAAAATAGTTAGGGGCATGGGTGGTAAGACTTGTGAGAAAAGGCTGAAAGTACTAGAGCTATTTAGTCTGGAGAAAAGAAGACTGAGGGGAAGATTTGATAATGTCTTCAAATACCTGAAGGATGATTACAAAGTAGATGAAGATTACACTATTATCTGTGGCTGTAGGGGACAGAACTGGAGCAACGGACTCAAGCTTCATCAGAGGAATTTAGGTTGAAGGTTAGGAAGAACGTTAGGACCATAAGAATGGCCAAGCATTGGAACAGGCTATCTAGAGTAATTGCAGAACCTTCATTCTTGGAAATTTTCAAGAGCAGATTCAATAGACACTTTGCTGAGATAATTTAATTTGGGATGATCCTACCTTGAGCAGGGGGCTGGCCTAGATGACCTTGTGAGGTCTCTTCCAGTCCAGGATATATACTCTTCAGAAATCATATGTGCTTTCTTACCAATAAGTTGGGAAACTAAATTGTTTTCTTAAAAAGCAATTTAAAATGTTAATAAAATAGAAGACATTTGATACCAGCCATACAACTTCAAACATGTCTTTCTGAGTGACTTCATGAAACAATTGTTAGCGCCACCTTGGTCTTTAAAAGATTTGCCTTTCATAAGTGTGGCAGGGCATCTTTGGTGACTACCACTTTAAGGGTGAGAACAAGCCTCAGAGCAGCCAGCAGGTGGCCACCAGAAGGAGGCCACCTGATTGGGAAGAGGGCACAACTGCTAGTGATAAGAACAGGCCCTGATCAGTGGAGCCAGAAATTGTTGCAAGCAGCTGGAGGGAGAACATCACCCTGCTGGAGCTGCTGCTCTCACAACACCTGTAGGAAAACAGCAGGAACTATGGGGATGGAAGAGGTTCCTGGCCCTGGGGAATGATGTAAAACTACTCCCTGCTATGGTAGGATGGTCTTGTGGGGCCGCCTGTGGCAGGGTGGTCCCCAGGAAATGCCACACCAGATGCCTCCTTAGTGAAAGGCGAGTATGGGGTGCCATATAGCCTCAGTCCCCACAACCTGGTGGGTATCTCCATAGCAGAGACAGGTTAAGGGTCCAGGCACGTCTACGGACACCTGAGTCCCATGGGGCCTAAGGCCTCCTTGCCCCAGTGAGGGGATGGAATATTCAGTAGTGGCCCCAGTGAGGGGGTGGAACATTAGCCCCAGTGAGGGGGTGTAGAGTGGGTAACAGGTCACACAGAGTAGGGTTCCCAGGGGTGGCCTGAAGGGCTGTGCATGAGGCCACAGAGTAGGGCCCATGTGACCTGAAGGACACTGCAGAGGCAGGCCCCAACAGTTCAGTGATGGAGGCCCTAGTGAAAGGGCATGATTGGAGGCCCCAGCAAGAGGGCAGAAGACCCAAGCATGTATGAACATGCCTGAGGAAAAGTTTTTACTTTGGATGCCATCTGCGAGGCATGGGACACGATATAGGAAAGGTAAGAGCTATGTATAATGCTATTGGCATTGCGGCATAAAATGTGATATTTATCATCAAGGCATGGCAGAAGAATGTGGGCAGGCTGATGTGGTGACTAGCCTTGTGACTTCCCCCTGTCATAATAAGCAATTGGGAAATGACTGCAGACCTTCATTTCAAACAAAATTCTTAATATGTAATCAAGATGACTTCCAACAGGACTGTCTACCTTTATGAGGAAATGGGTTTAAGATTAGAATTTCAGCATAGTGGTAGAAACGGTGTCCTTTCTTCCCTTCTTTTTTAGTTGTTTCATGAGAATATTATGGAAATGATACTGCATGTTTCAACATGCCTAATTTTAATGAGCCATCAGGGAGAAATAGAACTTAGGAGAATTAGGAAAACATTATACTTTCTTCACAAAACATCAGAATCAAGAAAACATGGTATTTGCAGGGAGAGTTGCTATGTAGTTAAAAGTCCCTAATCTGGTGCAGTAAGTGAATGGATTATTCTTATTCAACAATAACTATATATATATTGAAAAAAACAGAGGTTTTTTTGTCAGGAGAGAAAAATAGAATGCAAAGACAAAATTCTACCCTGGTTAACAACCTTATTACATAGATAGAGCAGATGACAGATCATAGATCTTTGAGTTCAAAATATTTTAAACTGACATTTTTACTGCAGTTCTGTTATGCGCTGTGAACAAATACTATAAATTGGGCAATCCGAAGTTAATTTTGGTCCTCCATTGCTCATATATTTACATATGCAAACATCTTTGTGATGATATATAGCACAAATAACTACATAACAACAAATATTTCTGAGTTTCAAAGATTTTTTTAAATTTCTTTCCCAGGAATTTTCAGACCGGAGACATGCATTTAGAGTGTTTCTTTCAGTTACTGACAGAAGCATTTATTCCTTTTCAGCTGGAAAGGGCTCAGTGTCTGAAAATAATTAACTGATGCAGTTTTACTAGTATGAGACCACTAACCAACAATTATTTGAAGGCATGATGGAATTTAATCCATAACCCAACAATCACAACCACACATGGCAGGAATCAGATTAGGAATCAGATCCCAATCATATGATATACCAGTACAGAGGGAGTCCAAGCAAGGTACCCAACAATCAGATGATTGTTGGCTGGCTCCAGGAATTTATGGGGCTGGTTGAGCACTCATGCAGTCCCTGAAGCTGGCCGACAATCAGCTGGTGATCAGCAGATTTGGGAGTGCTCCTGATCCTGCCAGCAATCAGACCTGCCAGCCCTGGGGTTCAATCACTAGCTGATGATCCACAGATCGGGAACACTCCAAGGCTTGAGCCCCAAAGCACTCCCAATCACCTGATTATCATCTGATCACAATCACACAGAAGCTGCCTAGTGAGGTCCTGTTCATGTGGATGATCAGCTGATTGTTGGCCAGTGGGGACTCTACTGGCCATATGCTCAATTTAAGGCACAATAGAAACCAGCCACAAAGTTATTACACACTTTATTAAACAATATCATGTGACTTTTTTGACCAGTCACAGGTAACAAAAATGTCTTAAGTAGCAAATACGAGACCAGATTCTAGTTGTATGTACCTTGGTATAAATTACCATATTTTCTTGAATATACATACCCCTTTCCCCTCCAAAATCAGTCACCAGCCTGCAAAATTGAGATGTGCATTGGAAAAGCAGCACACCTAGAGACACTGTGCATGCCATGCAGCTGCCAGGATGGCTGCTGTTTGTGTCTGGCTCAGCAAGATGATGGGATAGAGTTAAACCTCTAAAACCTGTAGCTTTTGGCTGAGCACTATAGCTTGTGCCTGAAGCAAGCTGTTGGTAGCATCTTGATACATTGTGATGTGGAAACAACACTTCATTTACATGAACTTATATAAACAACTACATATAGGAAAGAAATAGCAGTCTTGCTACTGTCCTTGCAAGGATCTGGGGCCTAACCTTGTGTGGTACACCAGGAAGGTCCTGCTGCCAGCTGCCTCACCTAGACTGTCTCCTGGGTTGCCACACTTCCTGGACACTCAGTGTTTCCAGGAGGCCTTCCTCTGTCATGTAGTCATCCATAAACTCTGGAAAAATCTTTTTTCTACAGTCTGTCTGTGGCAGAGCACCATCAAGGTACCTATGGAGGAGCCTGCATGGTGTGCAGCAGAGAGATCCCCCAGGTGGTCATTTTAAGGGGGAAGGTATGTAGTATTTGGTGCCTGCAAGGGTGAAGAGCAGGCTGCAGGGCAACCAGTAGGTGCGGGCCAGCCCTGATGTGGCAGTCACATGGCTGCTGGATGGGCCATGTGATTGGAAGAGAGGACTAAGCAGTCTCCATTTTATCGGGACAGCTGCTGCCCTCCATATTCCAGAGGGGTCTCCCGCTAGTCCCTGCCATGGAGCCATCACCCCAAGCTGGGCTGACCTAGTGCCCCAGCAAAGTTGCATGAGGCCTAGTTCCACTGAGCTCACCTGAGCCCCCTGGCTTAACCCCCTCCTGATCTAATCAGGGCCTGCCTAGCCGCTGCATAGGCCTGCAAGCTGTAAGCCCCCTTTCTAGGCTGGGCCTGGCTCTCTCTAGGCCCAAATCTTCTTCTTGGGGCTTGGGAACCCACTGGGCCCCCAAGAACCTTCCACCATCCCCATAGTTCCTCCCTTACCACCAAGCCAGATGTTGCTCCAATTGCCAGCAACAGACTGGCTCAGCCCTGATGCCTGAGCTAAAATGGAAACTGCTCTGTCTTCTCCTCCTATCATATAGCCCATCTAGCAGCCATGTGACCGCCACATCAGGGCTGGGCCACACCTGCTGGTTGCCCTGCTCTCGCCCTTACCCAGGCACCAAAGGTGCTCTGCCACACTGCCTTCCAGAAACAAGGTGTATATTTTATTTGGCAGGGGGAAGGTATTATATTTTTTAAAATACAATAGGTTTAAAACCTGTATAAGAAAGAGATGAATCAGGAATATTTGCAGAAAACTGTTCATAATAAATAATAATATAACACATATGACAACAACTAGACTTGACTGGACAATGACAATTCCATTGCATAGCAATTCTTATGTTTCAGAATTTGGTTTTTTTCTGCATAGTAACCAAACCAAAATTTTAGAATGTTTTTGCAAAAAAATGTTATATCACAAATGTCTGGTTTTAAATTGAACCTGACATCTTTCTTTAGGGACTCTATGTATAGCCTGGTAGTTAAAGGCAATGTCTAGTATGTGAAAAACCCAGGTTTAAGTCCCTCCTCTAGCTGATTCACAGCAGTTTTCCATGCAATTTTAGCGTAAGCTAGAAAGCCCAGGGACTGAACCAGTGTCTCCCCCATCCCAAGGTTATGGAGAAGAAGAATCTTACTTTCTGAAAGAGTTCTTATTAAAATCAGCATATTTCCACAGAACAGGTCAGCTTTAATGGGACTTTCTCCCCAGAATATTCTAATCAGCTCTTACATTAATATTCTCCCTACATCTCTTAAGGAGTCATTTTGAAGAAATTATGATCAACTTCCCAATATTTCTGGAGCAGAAAAAGGGACTAATTTAATCCACTACATGGATTGATGTGAATTATTCATTCAATTTTATTGATAGCAAATAAATATTCTTTAACTCAAGTGGCTAAACTGTTGTTAGGGATCTTGGACTGCATACTTCAAATGTCTATATTTTTCATAGCTTTATATCATGTTTATAATGAATCTATAGAATAGAAGAAAGTAGTGCTGATCTGGGTTTTTTTCTGAACCATCTGCTCTAGAGTTTTAAACCCCATACAGCATTATTGTAATCAACTGGTTCTGTTTTATTCACCATATTATTAGTTCAAAGAATTTATGAATGGGTATGGGGTTGAGATTGGATCAGTCAGGTGCAAAAGGTAAAATAGTTATCACAGTGGAATTATATCTTTATAAAAAGACGACGCTGATGTTGAGATAATCATTTTTGGAAAGTAAAAAAGAAAAAATGGTTCCAAAAAAATCAACAGTATCTTCTATCTTTTTAACAAGAAAAACCTTGTACAATGCAGTCTTGAAACTAGGACTCATTTATCTTCTTTAAACATACCATATGTTGAACTGAAGCAGTACTACATCAATGATTGTACAATGTTAATAATTAAGTCCATAAATGTGTGGAGCATATGAAACATTTGCATTCACCATGGAGGAAGATAGAAATGTTTTAGCTTACTTTATAGTTTCTTGGTGGTTGATTTGTCAATATTTTCCCTCCATACACATAATTCGTATAATACATCACAATTTTATCTAGTTAGGTTATGATGTGAGTTGGAAGAGTCTCATTGGCCATATTTTTTCTTATCATTTCCCAAATAGAAATACCCAAAATCAGACCATATTTCAAAAGTCGGCTCTTTCAAGACTGGCAAATCCTTTCAAAAAAGGCAAAACAAAAACAACTCCACAAAATCTTATTTGTCCTCAAATGTAAAGGCAATGTCCTCTATGCTGAGGTTCAATATGGTAAAGAATGCAAATGTACTGAGGGATTCCACATAAATATATCTGAGACCAATAAGAAAGTGGAAGTGACTACATACACAAAAAAGAAAGATATGGAAAGTGATTGTCTTTCTTTTACAGAACATAGCTAAAGGTAAAATATTGGAGATTTTTCCAGCTATGGAAGTGGCATTTTTGGCATGTACACATAGGGCATTTATACATGTGCTTATACATGAGCTTTAGTTAAAGCAACCCTGCTGCCACTTTTCAGTGTGGGGACACATGATGCTGGAGTCTGCTGGAGCAGGGTAGTTACCATGCTTCAGCAGACTTCATTAATTGAGTCTGCTCCAATGCTCTGTAACTACAACACATCAGAGCAGCTTTACCACACATGTATAAGTGCCCACAGATTTCAAGGCCTATTACCCCTGCATTGTGAACACATAACTGTGCATGTATGGACTTAGTATGCACAGTGCACTTGTACATGGCTGCTTATATGCATCCAAAGTAGATGCATAAGTGTGGGTAAGTCACACA
The DNA here is from genome assembly GCF_000455745.1 of Alligator sinensis. Lineage (NCBI taxonomy): Eukaryota > Metazoa > Chordata > Crocodylia > Alligatoridae > Alligator > Alligator sinensis. The sequence continues at coordinate 6,534 of NW_005842692.1, forward strand.
AATGTAGCTGTACAGAATATCACCATTAAGAAAGTGTGAGAGAAAAGGAGCCCTTCCATGTTTTAGCCCTAATATCCAAATGATTAGGGTATTCATCCAGGAAGTAGGATGATCTGGGTTCTAGGCCACACCCTGGCCTGAGGAAGGTTAAATTTGTCTCTCTCTGACTTGTTAAACGTAGTCCTCAAACCACCATGATACAGATTAGGCATTGCTGAGGTCCTTCTCTGTTGCCCCTTTTGAAATGTAGCTGTTTTTGTTGCATTTAATAAGTGTTAGAAAAAATGGATCAAGAGCTTTACAGCACAGAAGTTTTCACTGCATTGGGAGCAAGAGCCTTGACTAGAACCCAGTCCTTACTTCCTTGCAGAGCAGGGCTATCTCACTAAGGGCATGTCTACATGAGATGCGTTAATGTGCATTAGCCTAATTTAATGTGCATAATGGGCACACGTCTTCATGTGCTCCCTTAATGCACATTAAAAATGGCAAAATTAGGCTAATCATGCCTAATTTTGATACCTTCAAATGCAGATATCAAATTTAGGTGTGATTCGTGAAAGTGGATTAATGTACATGTAGATGTGACCTGGCACTAACTTTATTGTTGGGTCAACCCAGCCTCTAGGGGGCCGGCCTGAGCTCAGCCCCAGGGTTTCTGGCTTCCTGCCTCTCCTTCCCCAGTGCTACACTGCTCTCTACATAGTTTGCCTCTTGTAATAGGGTTATTTATTGGTGGTGGAGGGGCACAGTTTGTTGAGCAGGGAGGGAAAGGGGTGGGGGTTGTAAGGGTAATAAAACTTTTTTTTCAAACGTGTCTGGCCTGAGAGTGGTGCTGGGGGTGGGCAAGGGGTAGGGAATGTGTGGGTGGCAGGGCAGGTGGCTGGAGTGGGGAGTGCAGGAGAAGGGGTTCAGCCAGGGACTCCTGCAGCTGGTGCCCTGGCCCCTGATGGTGGGTTCATGGCTCTCCTGGAGCCTGGGTGGCAGGGTGCCTGCTGGGGCCAGAACCATGGGGAGCAGGAGTGCGGGGCATTGGTCATTGCTAGCAGGGGCCGGGTTGGAGCAGCAGGGCACTGGGCATCACTGGCAGAGGCAGGGGCAGCCCTGGCACAGGGAGGCAGGGTGGGGAAGGAGGGAGCTGGTGTGTGCTGCCCCTGCACTGGTCATGTAG
>NW_005842692.1:7788-31357 GCF_000455745.1 Alligator sinensis
CCAGGTGGCCAGAGGCTGGAGCTCCCTCCAGTGGCCTCAGGAGCACATGGCAAGGCTGCAGGGACTTGGTACTAACTTTAGTGCCAAGTGCACTAGATTTAGTGCCCAGTCTCTGCATGTTTAGACATCTGTTAAAAATAGCTTAATGTGCATTAGCTTTACATGCATTAAATCTAGTCACACTTAAATGCACATGTAGATGCACCCTAAGCCACATACATCCCATTCCAGGACCTACCTGTCCTCTTCCTCTGACTCTCAAGAGGGTCTGTTCCCTGCCACTATGTATCCTACTGCACGTGCTCAGCCACACACATACTTAGATATCCACAGAGCAGGAGTAATAGAATTAGGTTTGGAAGGGACCTCAGGAGGTCATCTAGCCCAACCCCCTGCTCAAAACAGGACCATTCCCAACTAAACCACTCCAGCCAAGGCTTTGTCTAGCTGGGTCTTAAAAAAATACAAGGATGGAGATTCCACAGTCTCTCTGGATCACCTGTTCCAGTGCTTTACTACCCTCCTTGTGAGGGAGTTTTTCCTAAGAGCTAACCCAAATTTCCCTTGCTACAATTTGAGATTATGGTTCCTTGTTCTGTTATTTGCCACCACTGGAAACAATCTAGCTCCATCCTCTTTGGCATGAATGACATGTGCCACCGGCGGCTGAGGGGGCACGGTGGCGCTGGCAGTGGAGGGAGTGCGGCGGCAGTAAACAGGGAGCTCCTGCAGATGCCACCAGCTCTGTCAACAGTCGGTGGAGGGGGCAGGGGGGGTGGTGACCACCTGCAGATACCGCCAGCAGCCAGCAGTGATCGCTGACCGCTTGTAGACACCACCGGCAGTGTTGGCAGTGAGTGCAGTGGGGTACCTTCAGGTAGTTGAATGCTGCTATTAAATCCCTTCTTAGTCTTCTCTTCTCCAAACTAAATAAGCCCAGTTCCCTCAGCCTGTCCTCATAAGTCATGTGCCCCAGCCCCCTTACCATTTTCAGTGCCCTCTGCTGGTCTCTTCCCAATTTGTCCACATTCTTTCTGTATTGGGGGGTGCAAAATTGAACACGGTATTCCAAATGTGGCCTCACCAGTGTCAAATAGATGGGAAGCATCACTTTCCTTGTTCTGCTGGCAATACTCCTACTAATGCAGCCAATATGCTGTTAGCTTTCTTCACAACAAGGACACACCATTGACTCCATCAGCTTTTTGCCCACTGTTATCCCCACATCCTTTTCTACAGAGCTGATCCCCAGCTGGTCCCCAGCTTCTACTGGTGCAAGGGATTATTCCATCCTAAGTGCAGGACTTTACACTTTTCCTTATTGAACCTCATGGAATTTCTTTTAGTCCAATCCTGCAATTTGTGTAGGTCTGTGAATCCTAGCCTCCAGCATATCTAGTACTCCCCCTGGCACGGTGTCACCTGCAAACTTGCTGAGGGTGCACTCTATCCCATGTTCCAGGTTACTGATGAAGCTACTGAACAAAACTGACCCCAGGACAAACCCCTAGGGCACTCTACTTGATATCAGCTGCCAACTAGACATCAAGCCATTGATTACTACCATCTGAGCCTGATGATCCAACCAGTTTTCTATCCACCTTACAGACCATTCATCCAATCTGTACTTCCTTAGCTTGCTTGTGAGAATCTTGTAAGAGACAATATTAAAAGCCTTGCTAAAGTCAAGATATATCATGTCCACTGCTCTCCCCACATCCACGGAGCCAGTCATCTCGTCTTTAAGGCAATCAGGTTGGTCAGGCATGACTTGCCCTTGGTGAATAGGACTGCAACCTGTGTACAAGTGTCAAAAATGCCACTCCTGTAGCTGAAAAACTGTCATTTAGGAGTGCGAAAGCTAATAGAATTCTGTCTGCACTGAAATCCTCCAGCATAAGCTCTGTAGTTCTTGGGCACAGCTGGGAATCAAGGCCACCAGGTTTCACTGTCATTTATTTTATTCATTTGGTTCATTCATTTATACTAAGGTAAACCTGATCTATACTACTGAATAGAATGTAAGAAGACAAATGTAAAAAGTAAGAAAAGACTTGGGATGTTGTGACGTTATTCATTGAATCTTGCAATATCATGATCACCTAACTGTGAAATTAGTGCTTTTCAACCACTGTATATTACCCTATGGACATTTTTAGAAGCAACATGACTCTCAGAAAATTTAAATTCTGTTAAACTAGTGTTAAGGTTGAAAGTAGGTACCAATGATTTTAAAGCTTCCATGATATTTATAGTTATTATTAAAACAATTTAAAAGATTAGAAACTCAAGAAATTCAGAGTTAAGGTTGAATTAAAAGAAAAAAATTGGAAAAAAAAATCTTCAGAAATTTGCATTTAAGAAGTTCAGCCATCCTCAGCCCCCAAACTCAGCCCCCAAACAATGTCTGAAGAAACTCTAAAACAGCTTTATGCCATAACAAACAATTTTACCTGTTGCAGCTTAGCTGGACTCCAGAATCTGGCCCCAAGAATGTATTTTCCATTGGATGTTAAAGGATTATATTTTTTCCTTTAAGGGAAACATTCTGTACATGATTAATTACCCAGGAGGTATGATAGAAATCTATTTTTGAATGCTGTATTTTAGAACTAAGATTAGAAAATGTTAATTCACAACACCAAAAAGTTAACTCTTTAAAATAATAACCTATCAATTAGTTATTTATTGAAAACATTTTCATCATTATAAACCTGTAGTACTTGGTAATAGCACTTCAGTTATTTATTCATTTCTGCTCATAGTGTTGGGCCATTATTTTAAAACATCACTAAAATTTCTTATGTACATGATGCAAATTAGTGTTATGCAGTAATAACTATTTTAAAGAAATAGGATAGCTAAATTACCAGAATAAGTAAGCAGTTCAGTTATATACTAATTTTCTGTGAGTAAATCTGGCAGTAATTTGATCAGAATACTATTCAGCAGAATTGTAATTTGGGGGATATTTGTGTTGTTATACATAATATTTTGATGATAGAGTTGGAGTTGTTATGATGAAATAAGCACATAGGTAAAGAAAATGAATAGGCTTTCAGTTACATCTATCATAAGGTTTCACATAAAACATCTTCAAGTGACCTCAGGAGAGTTTATATGACAAAGAACTCAAACTACATCTGTGTCTGCATCCAGACGAGGGTAGACATTTGGTTCCCTGGGATTAAGTAGCAGCAACACACACTGGCACATGGCAAATTACCCCAGGTAGGGTAGGAGAGGCTGGGGCCAGCAACAGTGCTGGCCCCAGCAGCCTTACCTGGGTTCCTGAGGGCCAGGGAAGCTGCAGCCATGGCACTCCTGCAGCTGGGAGACTGGCCAGCAGCCTGGTCAGCCAGACTCCAGTTTTGAGCAGTGAGTGTTGCCACCATATGTGTTGCCACGCTTTTTTCCATGTGGGTTTTTTTTACCCCAGGCCAGGCTCCCAGCTGCAGGATCACATTGCCTGCAGCTTCCCTGGCCCCAGGACTCCAGATAAGGCTTCTGATAGATGTAACTGAAAGCCTTTACATTTTTTTTACCTATGTGCTAATTCCATCATGACATCTCGATCATCAAAATATTATGTATAACAACATCCAACCCCTCCCCCCCCACCCCCCACTGCAAGGTAGCAGCATGGGGAAGGTCAGAATGTGCGGTGTATGTCACCACAGATGGAGCTGCAGTGCCACATGTATGGCTGCACTCATCTGGACACAACCTATGAGTCTAGATATTGTAATAGAAGAAAGCTAGATGCAGAAAAACTAGATAAATTGCTATTCTAATACACATAAACAGTTTAAATTCAAGAATGATCATTATTACTGAACTGATTTAATTCAGTAAAAGTCAGTGAAAGGATTCCCACTGGTCTCAGTGAGAGTTGGAGCAGACCCAATATTTGCTTATTGAAAGAAGTACAAATTAAAATTGAGTTAGTGGCAGAAGCCAACAGAATATCATCCAGTGACCTCACTCCTAAACAATGTGTCCAGTGGCTCCAACTAAGTAAAAGTAATAAAATAAAATAATAAATCCAACAGTCTATCACAGCTTGCCAAAGTTTAATAAAGCTCAATACTAAAAATATGAAGGTCCTCTTGTCATTTGCACTTATGTTTTAATTAGAAGTTTTAAGAGTAAAGCTTTAGACCTATGTAAATTATCTTATTTTACCATATAAGAAAGCAGCCTTAGTTTCATACAACTAACATGTTTTAATAAACTGATTTATGATACCTTGCCATTGTTCTCACTGAATGAACATACAGATTAAATCTATGAGGGTGTTTGTTTAATGGCTCAGAAGTGCAGCTGCCAGCCTAAACAAAGCTTCCATTCATGGAACAAGAAAAGGTCATTTTTTGCTCTGAGACATACAGAAATTCTGTTTGCTGAAGCAGAGCACTCCACACGAGATATGCAGTGGCTTGCAGCAGTGGAGGTTTGTCCCTTGCAGGGCACCATAGGGAGCAGTGAAGTTTGTCCCTTTAAGGATGCCAGATTAAGGGCAAATGAAAACCTGCCCCAGCAGAGACATTTTAGAAGAGAGAAGTCCCTCAGTAAGCCTGTAAGAAATCCCAGTCTTCTGATTGGCTGGGAGGGAATCTTTAAGAGGGGCCTTCTGATTGGCTGGGAGGGGGCCAAAGGGGAGAGGGAGTCCTGCAGCGGCGAATACACCCTGTGATGTGGGGGGGCAGCTACAAGCTCCGCCCTCAGGCCACACACATCATTGGCCCGCACCCTGCCTAGGACAGTCCACCCTGACTCACCTGCCATATTGTTAATGTTACCATTGCTGTTAAATACGGGAGGCTTCCCTAATTGTGACCCTAGTGTACTGAGACAAATACATGGCTCTGAACCTTCCCAATACTGTGTCCCATGCCTCACAGATAGCATCCGAATAACCCATAACTCCCTTGACCCTTTTGTTGGGCCTCACTTGGACTATGGCCAATATTTGGCCTCAGACCCCACTGTGTGGGCCTTGGCCTCCTGGCCCCTTCTCAAGGCCACTCTCTCCCCCTTAGTGGGCCACTACTCCACCCCTCACTGGGCTCCTGGGACTTATGACCCTTGGGCCTCAGACCCCACTCAGTGGGCCCTGGCCCCTGTCCCAGGCCCCACTCTATAGGTCTGGGCCCTGTGCTTCTCTGTTGGGGTGTGCTCCCCTAAACTTTCCCATCTACAGGGTACCCACAAGGCAGCAGGGGCTGAGGCTTTCTAGTACCCCATCCTCACCTTTCACTGGGGAGGCACAGGTATGGCATTTCCTGGGGGCTTCCCCACCACAGGCAGCCCCACCACACCATCCTCCCCAGCAGGGTGCAGTTTCAGGTCTTACCCAGGACCATAGGAACCTCCTCCATCCCCATAGTTCCTACTCTAACCTCCAGGTATTCCAGGAGCTACTCTCCTTAGGCTGTGCAATATTGCTCTATTGGCTTCCTAGATGTAACTGCTGGCTCTGCTCCTAGGGCCTGGACTTATACCCTGGGTGCCCAGCCCTCATCCAATCAGGTGTCCCCCTTGCAGACATGTGACTGCACCTGCTGGCTGCTCAACAGCCTACTTAAACCTCTCAAAGTGGTGGGAGCAACTTGTGCTCTGCCATACACCCCTTAGGGCAGCTGGACCTTGTAGGAGGTTTTTGGAGGACCCAGGAGCATGCAGTCTTGTGGAACCCAGCTGGGGCTTCAGGACATGACAGGCTGATCCCCATAGGGACCCATCCATCACGGGGAGAGAGAGGAAGATAGTCCAGGTCAACTTTGGCATCTGTGAGAGGTTCAGTTGGCCTGAGGGGAAGGCGGTATTGAGTGTCGAGCAGAACAGCTGTGTAATAGAGGAAACACCTATGATGGGGTGAGTGGAGAGCTATAGAAAGACCAAGAGGGGTTGGGAAGTGTGGTGGTTTTTATGTTGCTTTGTTTGTGTTTGCCTTTGAGTTAAGGTTTGTGCCAGGGTGGGACAGCACTGTTTGAGCATATTGGAAGCAAATTCAGCTACCAGATGAGCCAGAGGGCATGGTGTCCTCTACCAGATACTGCCTGCAATCCCAGCTGAAGACCAGGTTATGCACGCTAAGCTTAGCAGACCCGAGCTGTGCTGCTCCTGCTGACCACTGTAGAGATTGCAAAAGACATTTTATTGTCACCCTGAGCATCATGGCATTAAGTCCTCCATGTATTTGATGTGCTGCATTACCAATGTGAAGTATAGTACATTGTAGTCCAATTAGTGAATGTGTGAATGTTGGGTTATTTATTGTTGATTGTTAACTGGTATTATTGGCTTAGTTATGCATTTTCCTTTTCATGTCATTTATAAATTCAAGTGCCTATAATTTATCTGTATGTGTGTGTGTGTGTGTGTGTGTGTGTGTGTGTGCGTGCCAATATATATATTGTATTAAAGTCTGTATATATATCAGTGTGGCAGTGCACCTTTGGGTGCTTGCCACTTTATGGGCTGGAGGCAGACATCTGGCAGGTGCCTGATTAGGTCGGCCATTTTAAGACTTGTTTATGTTGGGTGAGGCAGCAGTTTTCTGCCAGCATCCATGAGAGAAACATTAGCTGTCTGAGCTATGCCTCACAAACATCCTGTAGGTAAAGGAAGGAGCTATAGGGATATCATGGAGGCTCCTGGTCTTGAGCAATACCTAAAACTGCACCCCTGCCAGGGTAGGGAGGCCTGGAGGCACTGCCAGTGGCATAGCAGCCCCACTTAAATGCAAGGACTAATCACCTCCCCAGTGAAAGGCAGGTTGGGATGCCTTAGCCCCAGCCCCCACCATCTGGTGGGTATATAAGAACTACGGGGAGGCCCTAAGGGGCATAGTACTATGATAGGAGGCCCCAAGGGGTGTAGTGTGATGTTGAGAGGCCCCAAGGGGCATAGAGTTATGCTGAGGTCCTGCACAGTGTAGGTTGCAACTGGGTGCCTGAAGGACTGTGCAATTTGGGGTGCAGAGTAGGGCTGCAGAGGGTGTCTTGAAGGGCTGCACCAGGGGCATATCAAGCAGGGCTGCCATGGAGGCTAGAAAGGCAATACATGGGCCAGCCCCAAGTGTGTATGGGTGTGTGTGTGAGACCAGTTGCCCAGTCAGGACCAGCAGTCCAGTGAAGGCATGAGGTGTCACCATGTAGAGTAGGGGAGCACAAGTGAACTGAAGTAGCTGCATAGCAGGGCTGAAGTGAGAGTAGTGAAGCCCAAAGGCCCAACGGGGTTGTTGAAGTAGAGCAAGGGCAGTGGAGTATGGCCTAGTGATAGGATGTATGCAAGAGGCCCCTGTGAGAGGGGGGCAGAGTGTATGTCACTCCTGTGAGAGGGGGGTAGCGTGAATGAGTGTGCAAGCAAGAGGCCAACAATGGACTAAATTTGCTCAGGCCTCAGACTGAGGAGCAAATATAATCAGGATGCCATCTGTGAGGCGTGGGCCATGGTATAGGGAAGGTTCGGAGCCATGGCTAGCACACCCTTGATCAGGATAATGTAAGGGCAGTCTCCCACTTAATAAACCATATAAACATTCAAGTTATGGCAGGTGAGTTAGGGCAGACTGCCCTAGACAGGTGGGTGGGCTGACTTGTGATCTGGTCTTGAGTTTGCCTTCTGTCACAATTGGTTTGAATCGTGTCTTGCACTGGAGGATGGGAATTCAGGGTATTCTGGTGCTCAGTTGCTACCATTCCTTTGATGGACTGGGAGAAAGACCGAGGCCATTGGCACCCCAGGAATCCAAAATTGGCAGTAGGCCGCCCATAGCATGGCCGACCAGGGTTACATATGGTTATTGTTATTAAGATATTTAACGTACCAAATGAAATCACTGTAAGTTGAAATACCCATTGAAGAGGTCAAAATCCAATCTAGGTTTACCTACCATAGTACACAGTATATGGAGTATTTGGGTTAATGGAGGTGGTAGCACATAGGCTGTTGATAAACATGAAAAAAACTGCCCCAAAACAGTGCTTTACCTGAAGAAGCAGCACATTAATTCAACACAGCTCCCCAGTGTCTGTATAGATTGGGTGCTTCAGCGGAGCTTTTTGATTAGCTTTATCTAAATATGCCAATCAGCTATCAGAAAAACATGCCAAAAAACCCCCTGCTGAAGCATGTGATCTATACAGGCATTAGGTAAGCCTAATCAAACTAACATGATGCCTCTTCTGGGCATTCGCTGCACTCAGCACAGGGGTGCAACAAGCTTAAAGTAAAGTGATGGGTTTTGTTTTTTCATGGTCAGCAATAATAGCAAAGAGGATGGGCTGCTAACAAAACAACCTACCATTGTCTGAGGCAGATTTTTTTTACTATGTCTTCTACTGTCATTTGAGCTACTGAAAGAGAGAGAGGATCACATGACCCTGAACTAGATCATGAAAGATTACACTTATATTCAGATTAAAAATGGAAGTCCACATGATGGGGATGAACTGAAGTTTTGGGCCTCCATGGAATAGGCGCATATGTGAGAGGCACAGAAGAGAACTGTGGCTAAGAATATGAACACAGAAGTGTTCATTAGAGTTCTGAAAGTACAGTGTTACCGTCATAGTTGTCATCTTGGCTGATGCCAGGAAATAAACTCAAGACATCCAGAGTTACCAGCGTAAGTCCCTAGAGTTTGTGCTAAATAGCCACACTTACAGTGATAATAGACGTCTATCCGATAAATCAAGCAAAGAAGGAAAACGTGTAACCACATTCAGTAACCACATTTGAGTCATCCGATGGTTGAGAACAACTGCTCTAAAGTGTAACCCTGCCCTGCCTTCTCCTTTATTTGGTATTGAAATGTATGGCAATCTTGGCCAATCACCAGGCCGCTGTTCACTTTCCCAGATAATGGTACAGATTGAATGCATCATGTCTACTGCTGCTTCTCCAGCCAACTTGAGAAGCTCTATTGATACATCATCTGGACCTGGAGCTTTTCTATACTTGACCCTTTTCTTTTTAAATGCTATTTCTGATTCTAATGCTAGTGATTTTCTTTCAACTGCCCAATCAATATAATTGAACAGTTCTTTATCCACCTACAGTTCCTTTGCAGTATTCTTCCCATCTTGCGATCATCTCTGTTTTTCCAGTTATGATCTCAATTTTCAGTTTAATAACACTGGTTTGCAGTGTGAAGATTCAGTTACGTCAGTGCCTCAGACAACTTTCTTGAATCACCTTTATTGTTGCCATCTAAGTCCTGCATACTTTATTAATCTCTTGTCAATCTCTCCTGGCACACTTTTGAATGCATTAATTCAACCTTGATCTATCCTCTCGTCTTATCTCCCTGTTTTCCTCAATCAGTTTCAATACTGAATTTGAGATCTGTTCTTATTCCTAGTGGAGTAGTTTTCAACCTTCTTAGAGTCAAGGGACACTTCCACAATTTTTTTTTTATTTTGGTGGCCCCCTCAATTGAAAACTACTGTTTTGATGCCTCAGCTTACCTCCATACTTCTCAACTGGGGCACTGCCACTGGCACCATGGCCAACATCACGTAAAGGTATCTTGTGCACCTCATACACAGACTGTGCTTGCTTTAGGTTTTTATCTGATAAGCAGCCTAAGTCAGGCAGGCAGGCCCCCTTATGCAGCAGCTATTCCTAGTCCATCCTCACATGTACTTCCTGGAAACTGAGGCTCATGGAGCAGTTCTACCTGGAGGTTTAAGCAGCATGGCAGCCCAGAGAGAGAGACCTCAGATGTCAGCAGAGCTGCCAGGTGGAACTGTCCCACACACCTTGGTTTCCAGAAAGTATGTGTGGGACTGGACTTGGAAGGATTGTGGCATGAGCAGGTGTTCTTGCCTGCATTCGTGATATTAGATAAATCCAATTAGGGATATTAGTGATATTAGATAAACCCAATGAGGCAGGTCCTTCTGCTGCAGCTGCTTCCCAGTTTATCTTTGACATGCCTACTGAAAACCAAGAAATGTGGGGCAGTTCTACCTGGTGGGCACAGTGCTGGCAACAGCAGCACCTATCTCCAGGCTGCTGTCACTGTGGAGTGAAAATGCCAGACAAGCCTCAGTTTTCAGGAAGCATGTTGGAGCCAAACCAGGAAGCAACTGCAGCAGAAGTGATGTATCTTCCTGCATAATGTAATGCAGAAAGAAGTGTGCCTTTCTGCTACAGTCACTTCCTGGTTTGCTGCCAATGTGTCCCCAGAAAACCAAAGTGCATGGGGCAGTTTCATCCCACAGTGGTGCCAGCACTAGTGTTGCAACACCCCTAGCAGGTTCTTGAGAACCACTGTCCTAAGATATGCTCAACTACTTCAATCAAGATTGTCTCGATATCATCCCATTCAAAGTTAGAATCTGACCTTTCGAACAAACAATGACAATGATTGGAATCTGTTATTGATATCAATAGCGTACTGTTATGTTAGTAAATCAAAGCAAACCTCTACAGAGTGAGGAGTCCCTGCTACTATTTCAGTTTCGACTCAAATACAGCTGGGAAAAGTTGGCACACTGATCACAAATTGCAGAAGGATAAATTCTGTAGTTGAGGATCAATATTCTAAGTCTACTCAACACTAGCATAAGGTCAATCTAATTTTTTGCCTGGTGGTTTCCATGTGCTCTTCCACCATTAAGAGGAGAAAACAATGTGTTAGTAATGACTTCTTATTTTCAGTAAAGAAGTTTAGCAGCTACTGACCTAATTCATTCATCTATTCTAATTCAAAATGATCTCATGTTCTCTTTAATTTAATCATTCTCCCCAACTTTGGCACCACAAATTATACAGACATGATTTTTGGAAGTCATACCAATTCACTCCTGTAATCGTTGAGAGAATTCTTCTGTTTCTTGTACTAAAGCTTTTGTGGGTGTATCATAAACCTGGATCTTCACTATGTTCAATGGAATCACAACACATCTAACAGACAATTATTCACTGGACTTAACCAGTACTCTGACAGATTCCATCATTAACCAAAAGGCCATTTCTGAGTACTGATCTACTTCTCTGCCCAAATAAAGTAATATGTGCCCTGCTGAAGTTGTGAAATATCCTTTGCCTAAAAAACTCACTTCTTCCATACCCATTTTGTTTACAGCCAGGTGTTCCAATTTTTTTTTCAATTAAAATGTTTTCCCAACTGATACAGCATTTAGATGTTCCAATACCAATTCTTACTTTTTTTCAGATTCAGCCAATTTCAATGCTCACATTCAACATCCATGACAGAACTTCCATCCAAGACAGGATTTTGCTGTATTACATCTTAGAAATACTTTCTAGAAATCTTACATGCCTCCTGCCTCTTGACATATAGGGCTGTGCGAAATTTTGCCAGCTGTTTCATTTCAACACTGTTTCGACTCATTTCGAGCTCGAAACAGTGAAATCAAAATTAAATGAAGGACTTCGAAACAGCCTTGAAATGAAATGAGGACAGTCAAAATGTTTCAAAAGTTTTTGAAAGTTTTCAATTGGGCTGGGGAAGGGAAAGGGAACTCAGCCCGGCTCACTTCCCCTCCCCAGCACTGTGATTGGGCTGGGAAAGGGAACTCAGCCCAGCTCAGTTCCCCTCCCCAGCGCTGCGATCGGGAACCCCAGCCCTGCGATCGGGAACCCCAGCCCGATCGCAGCACTGGGGAGGGGAACCGAGCCGGGGTGAGTTCCCTTCCCCAGCTGGATAGAAACATCGAAACAGCATTGAAACAGAGAAACCATTTCGATGGAACAGAACAATGTTTTTGAAATGAAACAAAACTCGAAATAAAACACTGTTCCATTGAAACTTTGAAATGGATGTTGAAACGGAATGCTGCTGTTTCGCACAGCCCTAATAGCATACAGACTGCTAGCCAGCCTGGAGGTCTCACACAGCTAAAGTCTTTTTATTTTTGATGTTTTGATTTTTTTTTTTTAACCCATATCTGTTATTTCTATTCATTACACTTTTGTGAGAGAAATAGCAGACAGGAGGCATCTCAATCCTTTCTACTCCAGTTTGAGTTTTGACATTCTCCTATGACACACAGTGCACCTTCCAAGGCTAAGCAAGCTCTCTCAGCCCCAATTTGAAGCAAGAGTTTTGCTACTCCTAAATATGCTTGCCTGAAAAGGCTTTGTAATCTTCATATGCCTTCTTAGGAATGGAAAAGTCAGTTGAAGTCAGACTTTTCCATTCCTAAGTATAGTTGGTCCATTGCACTATCCAGTGCAGAGCCATCAAAGCTGGACTTCCCATAGCTGCCAGCCAGGAGACAACCCCATGGTGCCTTTCAGCACAGGACAATTGGCACCAAGGCAACTGGCTTACTTCCCTGAAATATTGTCAAGGAAGAAAATTCTGAGGTGGTGATGGTGGTAACTCCTACTCAAATAGAGATGGAGGCTGTAGCTATCATCCTGGCAAAACCAAAACTTTGCCAACAAGCTTCTCAAGAGGAATTAAAAGTTGATACTGACATTTCAGAAAAGAAATTAAAGGTTGGCATGGAAGATGGCCTAGACATCAAAGGAGCAACTGAGTCAGGTAGTATAGCTTGGTATTTTTGGATTTGAAAATTTTCTATATTGAGTCCCATATGTACCTTCAAGGTTCGTACAGTGAGAAAGCACAGATCACTTCTATTATCTGTGTATGGCATATATTGTTTTAACCTTTTCTTTTACTAGTCTGATATCTCTCTTTTCTTGTTACAATGATGGTTAAGCTTAAAACATGCCAGCTTTCCTCAGATAGAGGGAATACAATGGTAAAAAAAAAAATGATGGGATTCTGAGTTTAAGGGTATATTTTTCTGAAGGAAAGTAAATAATGTTAAGTTATTAATACGTTATAATGTACTATCTATAGCAGGCAAGGAATTTTGTATTCCTTGTTAAAAATACAAAAAACACAAAATGCAAGAAAGGTACACAACAGACTGGATAACAAGAGGTAGAACACTGCAGGCCCATTTCTATTGCTAACTACATTATTGTAACACTGCTGAAGTCATTGCCAGGATGTGTGGATGGCTTGTGTTTGAATGGAATTTTGTGGTTATATTTATTTTATTTTTTGGAAGACAACACAGGAATTACTTTGGTTTTACCACTAGAAGGAGAATTTAGCATGGAGAGTCCAACTGCAAGTCAGTGTCAATTCACATTGACATCATAGGCAGCTGTGGGAGCTCAACCCCCTTTAAAATCAGATTACTTCTATTAAAGAAAATTCTGTCATCAGAAGAGAACATTACAAGTACAGGACTTTGACTCATTGGTTGTCAATAATTAATACACAGCGAATTTAGTCCTTTTTGACAAATAAATTTATTCACAAAAAGAATGTGATTTTTCAATGAATTTTCACTATTAGTAATTGCTGGAATCATTTTGAGAACAATTTTTCCCTTGCCAATTGTTTGTAAGCTGCTCACAAGACCCTTTTTTACCATATGACTGGCCATCTCTGGAAATTTATGCTCCCTGGTTGAAATACTTAGGTTTTATTTTAAAAAAAAGACTCCCTTTCCTGTTTTAAAATTATCCACAATCATTATTAAATTAAATTTCTGTGAGAAAAATAAAAAAGAGCTTTACAAAATGGCTGCAGGAACACTTCTGATTCAAACACTGTCAGGCATAGTTATTTGTAACAGCTACCATTATTCTTTTGCTTACTGGCTTAAAGCTCACTTACAGTAAACCAATACAAGAGGCAGCCAATTCTAGATAAGTAATCTGTGGGTTTTATTTCCAACACTATTTAGTAATATACTTTTTCTGTACCCAGCTGTGGTCATTAGGATAAAGCGGTCACTACCCATCTATTCTCAGAAATGGACAGACGAAGTTTGCATTCATCTGGAGTAGCTTCACAATCTTCACGTAAATTAGATTCTCTTTACAGCTGTTTTAACTGTAACTATTATATATCATCTGACTACAGAATATTGTATGTGTGATATATATTCTGTAGTCAGATTATATGAGATCATATATAATATGAAAATCGCTGGTCATTTCAACACTAGCTCAAAAAAAAAATCAGAAATAGTCATTAGGCTAGACCTCCTCTTAAAATATTGAAGGCTAGAGTTAAGATCAAAAGCAAGGTGGACTAATTGGTCTCCAAAGGAAACTGTGACATGGAACCTTGCACTAGTCAGAAACTGTAGGAAATTACTTTAACATTTTGAGCAGGTGGTTTGAAAACTAAACATAATGGATGAACCCATATTAGATTTGGGATTTAATTATGTCTAATAACTATAGACCACATTTTGTGGTTCTTACTCGGACAAATTCTCACTAGAATGAACGAGAGGCTGCCTGACCAAGAACAGAATTAACATTGAGGGCTTCTTTTTCTCCTATAGCAAAATAATACACATGAAAATGAGTTCTCTCACTTAACGTATGGAATTTCTCCTTATGTTTTCCATAAAGGAAGAAGGCTGAGAACAAGAGCCATTGGTTTCCCTTACAGTTCATTGTTCTTCAATTCTCCAAGATCAGCAGAATACAAGATGACCACTGTGTGGGTTTCTTGCATCTTCTCCATTGCCAAAATCAGTTCTGCTCAAGACAGCTCCCTCATGCTTGCTGGAAATCTTCCCTTCTGAAGTTGTTCCTTGAATTCCCCAAAAAGGGGTTTTCACAGTGTGAGGGTGTGAAAATAACATCCATAGGTTATGAAGGTTTCACGTGATGGAAAAATCCTAAGTAGATCAGCTAGCTCCCCAGCCCTTCAATTATGGAGAATCAAGCCCCTTGAAAGTACTTATAGGCTACATCCAGATGAGCACAGCCATGCGGTATGTGGTACCACATACCAAATACCACACATTCAACATATGCAAAGTAGCAGCGGGGGGGGGGGGGGGGGGGGGAAAGAGGAGGGGGGGGGGGGGGCAGGTTGACCCTGGGATCTCCAGGGGTCAAAAAAAAACAGCACAAAAAAAGCAGAGCAGCACACATGGGGGCAGTATGTGCCACCCAAACCAGAAGCCTGGCAGGCCAGAGCCATGCTCCAGCTGCTGGCCAGGCTCCAAGTGACAGGATGACTGCTGCTGCCTCACCCAGGATAGCCTCCCATGCGCCAGAGGGTACATGGCATGAGCATTCCCCAGGGACAAGTAGCAGTGGCACAAGGTGTGTTGCTGCTATTTGTCCCTGGGGAAACAAACACCCATGCTCATGTGGACATGGCCATAAACTGTTTTTTTTTCTAGGCCATAAAAATAGAATTCGTCTCTTTGGTGAGTACAGTCTCCCCACCATGTGCACATCATGTGCACAAGGGCAGCATGAGGGCAGAATATGTAAAGGAGGAGGAGACCTTAAGATTTGGCCCTTTATGAGAAGTAAAACAGTGGGGATGTGTTTTGAAATATAGCTTATGGAACAAATTTTGATGTCAGAGTCTTGATGATTTTTTTCAGTAATGGGGAGTCCTTTACAAATCAATGGGAATAAAAATATCTACTGTTAAACTAATTGAAACAACTGATCCTAGAACAGAAACAGATTTTTAAAAATGCAAATAAAAGGAGAGAGACAATGAGAGAGAGAGAGAGAGAGAGACTGCAACTGCAGGAACAATTAGGTGACCTCAGGCCTCTCTTTCATCATCAGACTTCTATATACTCCTCGCATTTCCTCTTGGCCTTCCATTGAAAGCTCTCTCAGCTGGTGGCAAAACTGGCCATTCCAGTTTACTCTTACAGATCCTTGCTATTTGTTCTTTTTTTCAGCAACACTGCCAAGCACTTCTAAACATAATGCAGGATTCAAATAAAGAAATCTAACTCAGTGTTTTAAATATACAACTATAAGAAGTTGTTAGCCTTCAATGTTGTCAAAAAGAAGAATCAAAGGAAGTCCATAGAACGGTCTAAGAAAATAAAGTAAACATAAAACAGTAAAAGGAAGACTCTTCTATGGAAGCACATTTATTTTCATTTAGGAGAATCAATCTAAAGCAGTGGCGATGCATAAGGGGTGCACAGGGGTGCACGTGCACCCCATGAGAGAGCTGGTGCACCCTCTGATAGCGGCATTCCCGGGCAGGGGGGGCAGGCAAGAGCGCCGGTGCCCCCTCTGAGAGTGCCAGTCAGGGAGTGTGCCAGGAGAAGCAGTCCCCCAGTGGCTGATCCCGCTGACTCGGAAGTGCCAGCATCACGCCCAGAAGTGCCAGCAGCATGCCGCCACCATGTGTGGGTCTGTGGGATCGACTGCAGGGACCCTCCCCTGGCCTGTGGGATCAGCTGCAGGGGGATTCCCCCCCAGTCGCTGACTATCCACTGGGTCGGGCAAGTGCCCCCGCACCCTGACTCAGGAGGCACCAGTCACCCATTATTTAAAACCTTCAAATTATGAGCTTTGACCCAAAATTATAACCTTTGTTTGTGGCAGTGGTGGCAGCAATCCCTTGATACAATGCAAGGATGGCAGTCTTCCAGTAAACTGGGAAGTCATCAGTGAATCCATAGATGATGGAAGAGGCTGATCCAAGATCCATATGTTCAACTACAAATATGGCAAATAGTTACAGGACGAATGAGTAGATCCTGGTAATGTTGGGTCCCTTTGTCCCTCTAGTTTATCTGCCTCCATAATATGGCTGGTTTGCTCAAAATGATCAGAGCTTTGTTTTATGTCACAATGCCACTGGGAACGATTCCATGTTTGTCTCTCCCAGGTACTGATGTCAATATTGCATTTCTTCAGACTGGCCTTCAAGATATCCTTGAAACTATTATTTTGCCTACCTCTAGAGCAGTAACCATTGGTGAATTGGGAGTATAGGGCCTGTTCTGGGAACCATTTGTAAGGCATCCATATCACATGTCCTGTCCAATGGAGCTGGTGCCACATAAACATGGCTTCAATGCTGGTGGCATTTGCTTGAGCCAGAACGCTGGCATTTGTTCTTCTGTCCTTCCTGATCAAACCACTAATTGCATAGATTTATAAATAAAACCACTAGTCAATACAACATACCTGTGTATATCAACTTATCTACCAACTTCACTCTGATGCTGTACTACGTGGTAATAGTACTATTCAGGGACAGTCTGAGGGTGAGTTTTAACTACTGTTCAAATTTTAAAATTCTAGCTTTGTACCATATTTGGAGGGAAATGTCTTTTTCACACAGATCTTTATTACTTTATTGCTTTGCTAACTTGGCTATCCTATCTTTTCCTATCATAAAAATTTACAGCTACAAAACTGACACTGAAGAATGTCTGCCTATTAAACATGTCCCTCAAGGATTACCAGTGTTAAAGGAAGAGATTTTGTCAGCTACTAATGAAATCCTTCAGGGAGGCATCATTGAGACTTCAGCTAATCCTTTGGCCCTATCCTTTTTGGTTAAGAAAAAAAGCACTGCTTTCTATGTAGACTATAGATAACTAAAGTGAATCACTTTAAGGGTGAGCTGCTAAGAGAAAATATTGGATGTGTGGCTTTTTTAACTTCTTTATGATTTATAAAAGAAAACTTGAAAAGTTATGTATCTTCTAAAAAAGTTTTTCCCTTTTTTTAAACAAAATATGTTTAAAAAAAACTAATAGACTGTTGTTGAGAAGTGCCTTCTGGTATTAAAAGCAAAAAAGGTTATTTGGGTAAATGTAATATCATTTATTTGACCAACTAAATGTTTGGGGAAATTGTTCTTTACAAGCTTTTGGGCACAAACACCCTCTTTAGGCATAGGGAGAGTCTGCTGTTTTCTTGTAGTCTCCTGGATGGAAAAAGCCAATATGCAAAATGCAGGTCTGTGAAAATGTAAATGCATGGTGGCGAAGATCAGAGGCCATAGGAGATAATAAGTGTGAGACAGGTAGGTGGGAGATGAGGAGGGGTAATGCTGACCTGGGGATAGAATGTAGCTGGTAAAACGTAGAATGGTTATCTGCGGTTATCGGATGGCAGGCAGGATATATTGTGCTGTAAATCCAATGTCTATATTTAGACCATGATTTTTTTGTATCCAGTAGATTTATGAAGTTCATAGGTTCATCTATGAAAAGTATTTTGTAAATTCCCTATGAGGATTAGAACGGAGAGATTGGAGAGAGAGACGTTGTCTTGTGAGAAGTCTGCACCCACAGGTAACCGGATATTTTTATTTTGATGGATTTTTAGTGTGCATTCATTCTGGTACACCAGGTTATCCAGTGCACTAAATGACCATTAGGGCATCTAGTGCACTGGATGAGATATATTACATTTCTGGAGATGAAGGTGTAAGATTCAGGAATGATGATGCTTCTGTTGTGGGGTGTGGTTATTGTAGGAGTGCTGGAGATGTGTTGGCAGGTTTTTCATTTCTTGTAAAATGGTCTGGATTCATTTGATGTGTTTTGGGCCATAGAAAGTTTGCTTCTGGGGATGAGATTGGTGAGGTTTGGTGCTTGTCTAAAGGCTAGGATGGGTCATTCTGGAAAGATTTATTTAAAAATTGGGTCTTCTGGCATGGGGTGCAATTGTTTTGATATTAAAGTGAGGATTAGTTTTGATTTGAAAATTGCACAGTAAATTGCAGTCATGGTAATGCTACATTCTCATAATGCACTTGATCCAAAACATACTGAAATTAATTGAAAGAATCCTACTAATGCCAAGAGGATTTAGATCAGATTCTATATGTGTATCTGAAAAATAGATGTGTATATGGGTGAACCACTATTTTTTTAATAGTTAAAGTGCACAGATAATAAGCCAAGGGCTTCTTGAACTATACTGTACGTATTTGGTGCTATAGACGTTCATTCCCCATGTATATAATAAGGTTGAAATCTACAGCTCCTGAGATGCAGAAAGGGACTCCTATCTGCACATATACAAAAAAAACCTAATAGCATCTATCAAACTACTATGTAATTATTTCTAACCCTTCTGAGCTGGTGGTCCCTCAGCACTATTGAAATACAAATGATAAGTAAGGTGCTGAGGCAGCAGTTTCACTCTGAGTAACTGAAGCAGCATCAAAAATAACATAAGGCAATATTTGAACCTGCCAAAGTGAGCTCCCTTGATGAAATTTCCTTATTGTGCTGTTGAGCCAAATTGCTTTTTTGCTGCCGTATGCAGCTGTTAGGCTTTTACAACACAGACCAATTGTGTAGAGGTGCTGAGCAACCATAGCTCCATTTTCTCCATGTGGATTTTGTGGGTACCCAGAACCCCTGAAAATGTTATTGTGACAGGGGGCTGTCCTGAGGCTGATCTCTGCATCAGCCTACCTACCTGTCTTGGGCAATCTGCCTGCCTATATCACCTGCAACACCTTGTTAGTAAATAATTAAGTTGTTCATTAAACGGGAGACTACCCTTCATGTGCCCAGCTATACCAGATGGTGCATACATGCTCCAACCTTTCCTACACCTGTCCCATGCCTCGCGGGTGTTACTACCATCGTAAACACTATACGCCCTGGCGTTGAGCCCTCTGGCTCCTGCCTGTCTGCAACACAGAGGCACCGAGTTCTCTAGTGACTGGCTTTCTGTGCCTTTCTCTTGGATGTCTGACTCAGTGCCTCTCTCCTGGGCACCTGGTTCTGCATCCCCTTAGCTGAGTCCCTCTGGTGCTATGGGTGCTGCACCACCCTGGCTGCTCCCTTCTGGCACGATGGACTATCCATGAGACTGTACCTGTACTTCTCTGGCTCTATAGACTTGCTGAGCCATTCTGGTGCTTTGAGCTCACTGCACCCCTGTGGCTACGCCCCTCTGGCTCTATGTTTGCTGTGCCAGACACTGAGTTCTACCAAATCATATGCCCTCTCTCTCCAGGCACAAATGAGGCCTCCAAACCTCCCCTTCTAGCCTTATCCTGACCTAGGCAGGCAGTACCAAGTCTCAAGTAGCTTCATCAGGCAGGAGCTCCTTCCCTGTCCATTGCCAGAGACAGAGTGTGTGTCTGCTACAACCTGGGCTTATATATCCCAGAACACTGCTTCCTGCCAGTCAGGTGACATCGACAGGTATGGCCAATTACTCCCTTAGGCTGCTACCTTGGCAACCTGTAGCTGGGGAGCTCTGTTTAGCCTGCAGAGCTGGAAGCTCTGTTTGGCCAGGCTTCTTCAGCCCTAAGGAGCAGGCGCGTCTTAGTGCCCTGCTACAGTTACCAATAGGACCAGGACCAGGAGCTCACAGGAACTGAGCTATGCATTATTTTCCTCCAAAAACTAAATACCAATATTTCTATTGGATTAACATAAAGATCCTTGTAGCATTAAGAAGAAGGAGCTGCCTTACTGCCTGCTTCTACCTGCTGCTCTTGCTTCATGTCATAATAGGAAGAGTTTTGCACTGCCAGTCAAGCAAGCCTGATTAAGGTCACTAAAGCAACACAAGATCATGTTTGTGTCTACCATTAATATGTTAAAAATCTTCCCATAAGTATGTGTGTGTCTGAAACTCCACCCACACATTGATATGTGCCAAATCCAATTGACAAACCTCCTAGAAAATCAATAAAAATATTATGTTACACCCACACATAAAAACTAATATTAAGATGAATTAAGCTCATAGGAAAATGTGAAAACGAATCAGCCAGCCTATTGAGATAAATGGTCCTTTTGGTGTGAAATGAAATTGATTTAAATCCAAGGTTTGGGAAGTTATTGAAAACAGATCTTTAAATCATTTGTGTGATTAAATGTAGCAGATATGGAAATCAATGCTACCTGTGTGCAAGTATCGCTAAAGGTATGCGGCTTAAGAGTTGAAATATCATGCTGGCCCCAGAACGAGAAGCTTGACTCTTCACACTGTATGAAGCCCAAGTCCCTGTGAAGATTTGGGGAGCTTGGTTTTCAGAGTGCACTTCTGCAGCATTGGATCATGCACTTGAATAGCTATTATGTGCTTGCTAAAATATGAACTCTGGTTACAGTTTAAGGTGATTTATTATTATGGTCTAGATGCAGGTTCTGACCTGTATGCTAGAGCATGAATGCAGAACTGATGTGCTAAAAAGACTCTGAGTAGAAGCTGGGCACTAGGGACACGAGCTCCTTTCAATTTATTTCAACAATTTTGAGAGACAGAAGACAGAACACGATGGCCCCTTAGAGATTAACTCATTTAGAGAGGCAAAAGCTTTCGTAGGTGACAGCCCACTCTGCTATGAATGAATTTTCGGGGATCATGAGTACCAAGCAGAAAGGAATAAAGTCGGGTAAATACAAAGGATAGGGAATGGGGGAAGAAAGGATAGGGGGAGAGGCCCAGGTAGGTTGAAAAGCAAAAAAGGTTTAAACAAAGCAGATAATACATAAGGGTTATAAAAACTAATTTAGGTAAAAGGTTATAAAAACTAATTTAGGTAATGGGAAAAAAATCCAGAGTCTCTGTTAAAAACACCTAACACAATTAAGTCTGTGGGTGACTTATTGTTTCACAATTCCACATGAGGCCGCAGTTGATCTTGAAGCATGTCTCCTATGTTGAAACTTCTACTGGTTTTTGAGAAATTCCTTATGCTTGCATATCAAATACTTTGAATGCCACTAAAGCCAGTAATGTTTCTTAGCCTTTAACTTAGGAACATAAGACTAGATGAGACCTCTGGGGGCACCTGATACTGCAAGCAATCAAATCATATCATCCTTTCCAAATGCCAATCAAGTTCCATGTTAAAATCGGTAGGTCGCTGATCAGCAGAAGCCTTTTCCTGATTCCCAGTTCATATTATTCATGGTTGTTTTATACCATTGTGTTCCTATAATGTGCCAATGTGTTCCAATATACCAATGTGTTCATTGTTCCTGTTCCTTCCTGATGTATTTATACACAGGAGTTATATTCCCTCTCACAGTATGTTCATAAGGTAGACTGCAGTGTATCATAGAGCTACCCCTACCAGCTTCAAACAAGTCAACTTGAATACTGAAAATAGTCTGCTGCAACAGAAGGTTCCTTAAGTATTTATTTATCTTGCCAAGAAGATTATAGCAAAAGGTTTGTTATAAGTGAACTTTGCATTATAGCATTTGATCCTATTTCTGTTATTCCAGTCCTAGAGGTCATCAAGTCCTTCCCTTATGATATTCAGATCTTCTCCTATACTGACTATGACTCCTGGCTATATGCCATCAGCAAGTTTCATTAACATGTCCCTAGTTTTTGTGTCAAGGCCATGAAAATATTAAGAAAAATAATTCCCAACATTGAACTTGAGAAAATCCACTAAAAGCTCCCTTCTAGCCCAGAACTTCTCCTTTCAAAGCAAATTTTGTCCTCTCTCTAGCCAATTCCTCACCCTCCTCACAATTCTTGTACTAATTCCCATCTTCCGTACTAATGATTTTCTGTGTAGAGAATATCAAATTCTTTATTGAAATGTAGATAAATTAATTCATTGTATTTCCACTATCTAGAAATCAGCTGTCCTATCAAAGAAAGACAGTAGGTTAGTTTGTAGAGGGTAGACCCAGGATCCATTTATTTCATTTCCCATTACGTTTATGTCTTTAATTATTCATTCTTTCAAAATATATTCTAAAACTACTGATTTCTGACAAATACAGCTGCTATAACCCAGCTCACACTTGTCTCTCTTTATATATGCATTTTCTATTTTCCACTCGGATGTTACCAGTCAGTAATTGATAGACTGATTAAAAACTATTTTTTGCCCTGTTTTGGGGCCCTGCCAGCACCGGCCTCGGGGCTCTTTGTGTTGAGGGGGGAGGGGAGGAATGGAGTCGGGTGTGATGTGAGGGCAATAAAGAGTTCTTCTTTGGACACATGTCTGCCATGAAGAGAAGCCAGCCCTCAAGATGTCAGCTGCCCCCTTGTCCCTCCTCCCCACACTAGGGCCTCTCTGCCAATCATTGCCAAGGAGTGAGGCCTCTCCACCAGTCAGTGTAGAGGTGTAGGGCTGCTATGAAATGCCTGCAAAATTGGCTCTGTGCACTGCAAGGGAGCCATGATAAGCCCTTTGTCTCATTGCAATTTAGGTAGGTCGCTAAGCATAAGTGACATCAGAAAAGTTCCTACCTCAATGAGAACAAGGACCCAGGCTAGAATCAAGGGTCACTTCCCACTCAGGGAAGCAGTCACTCTACTGAGTTACATATCCTCTGGCTTGTTCTTTTCATTATGGACCCACTTATCTCCTCTTGACTGCAGAATCCCAAATTGCACATAAATGGAAAATGTGATGGTTTTCTTACAACTTCTGAAGTCATCCAAATAGTCAAGAATCTTAGATTTGATTTTAAAAAATGAAAATTTGTCACCCTCATAGGGCATGTCCAGACGAGCACTCATGTGCCTCTTACCCCGTCTCAAATCCCTTTGAGGCAGGGCAACAGGCACGTGCGGGAACAAAAAAATGTTCCCGGCACTGCAAACTAGCAGCACGGTGAGAAAATAAGACCCCTGGGTATCCAGGTCTAAAAAAATCGATGTTTAAAAAAGCGGGGCAGGCAACCGGAGACTGGGTCCTCCATAGAGATGCTCTGGTGGCCAGGCCGCATGTTTCAGCACCAGGGCTCCAGTGCTGGTGAGTAAGGGGTAGGGGGGGGTTGAAGGAGGGGGGAAGGGACTGTGGGGGGGA
>NW_005842692.1:31643-31887 GCF_000455745.1 Alligator sinensis
CACGTACCCGCAGTTGAAGCTGCTGTGTGACTGCCTGGCACCCGATCCACACAGTGTGGGACAGGATGACAGCCCCAGCGGCCCCAGCCCAGGCTCTCCTGCCCCTGTGCTGTCCTGTGCTGCCCAGGGAGCTCTGCCAGGAGGCCCCACCCTGCTTCTAAGGTGAGCAGAGGCTTTTTTTTCCCATTTTTTTTCCTGTTCTTTTGTGGGGGGTTAAGTCATGGTGCCTGGGGTTGTGGGGGTA
>NW_005842692.1:31924-32872 GCF_000455745.1 Alligator sinensis
GCAGCTGGTGGGGGATGGGGCCAGGTAGGGCAGCAATTGGGGGGCTGGGGTGGGGCATGTGGGTCTTGCAGGGGGGGTGGTAGATCCTGCAGGGGCCATTTGGCTCCCATTGGGGGGCCATACCCCTTGTGTGGAGGATGAGTCCCCTGTTGGGGGGCTGAATCCCCTTTTTGGTGGCTGAACCCTTTGTGTGGAGGACAAACCCCCTGTTGGGGGGTGTAGCCCTTGTGTGGGGGCTGAACCATGTGTTGGGGGGCCCTAGCTCTTGTGTGGGAGACCAACCCGTTGTGTGGGGGCCATCGCCCTGTGGGAGGACAGCAAAATATGTATTCATGAATTCATGAAACCTGTATTTAGAGTTCACTTTATTATTATGATGTGAGACTTGCTTTAACACTGTAGATGTATCAATAGAACATTGTTTAACTGATCTCTGTCTTACTCTCTCTCTTTATAGTGGTCTTTTGTTTTACTTGTGGAGGAACATGGATATGGGGGTGTTTTACAGAGTGACTTTGGGATTTTTTTTTATCAGGGATTTTTCAGTTTTCCAGTAGGGAACACCAGAATTCCTGCTCGGGAGGCCAGTGGCAGGATCCTGCCTGCTCAGAGCTGGCACCTTGGACCCATCTGGCTGTGGATGACCCCCTGTTCAAATGGGGCCAGGAGGACATGCTTTGATAGTTCAAAGCAGGCCACAACACCCAAAACATCTTCTGGGCGATAGCTACCTGGATGGCTGGGCAGGAGGCACAAATGGTAGTAGTGCCACACAAAGACCAACCCTGGAACTGCAGTCCATTGGCAGCTGGCACTGGGCAGATGCCTCTACTGGCTCTGCAGTCCCTATCCGAGTCTGGCAGGTGCAAGCAGGTCACAGCCAGGCAGCAGCCCCCACTGCTAGACTGCTGTAGTGGGTAGAGGGGGCAGGGAACTCTCGGGGCTGGG